>NC_044034.1:294267776-294497776 GCF_901765095.1 Microcaecilia unicolor | reverse complement strand
GGGTACAATGATGCTCCACTCATTCTGTCCCCATCTTGCCCACTGGCACAGCAGCAAGGTCTTCAGATCACATGCAATGGTTTTTATGATCTTGGATGGCACACATGGCGCACCAAGGAGCAAAACATGTATAGCACCATTTCATTAAGGATATGTCAGTCTGATCCAGGTTTTAGGTATATTTATTTATTTATTACTGAGACTTTATGTTTCAACGGTTTTTATTAACCAATTAGGAAATATGCTTTCACATTTACCTGTTAACTGCGGGTCTACACAGTAACACTTATAATAACAGTACAACAGATATATATCTTTATGGAAAGTCATCAACATTTAACTTTAAACCCCTCCCCCTTCAGCTGTGCGCACTGTGTAGCCATCCATTATACACTCTACCTGGCTTGTGCAGTGGGGACAATTCCATAGTCCTGGCATGAAATGCAACGGATGAAGCCACAACCGCCATTCCGCCACTTAGCCGATAACATAAACCTGCTGAGCAGGAGACTCACATTGTATTGAACTTCCCCTAAACTATTAACATAGTCTCCCGCATCTCTAAAGTTGTCCGTCATCCGCAGTCACTTATTTTTCCAACCATACTATTATAAGAGGTACTCGAAACAAGGCTAACTGTGCTGTATGCTTTGCTATATATGACAGTTGCTCAGTACCCACCTTAACAACATTAATCCCTTTGCACCTTCATTGCCCCCACCCCCTTACTCCCGTCCCATCCAACCCTTCCCTCCCCTCCCCTGCCCCCAACCCTCCCTCTGCCCTATCGGATTGTGGGATCGAAAGTTGAAACTGTGTGTTATGTACCCATGTGGGATTTCACTCCAGATACCATTCACTCCACTCACTCTCACCAGTCAACCCAGCTTATTCAGAACTTGATTCCGTGTCCGTGGGGATATTTTGTTCAGATAGGCCCCCCAAACTCCTGTAAATCTTTGCCTTCTTTTCGGTGTGTACCTAGCATCCCGCAGTTCCCATAGCATAAGCTCATGAAGTTTATTCCTCCAATACCAGTAGGATGGAGCCCGATCCGACACCCAATGGTTGAGGATGCATTTTGTCCCTAGGATACAGGCCTTACACAAGAAAAGCTTCTCCTCCCGTATTACTGAGACTTTATTGCCATTAGCTAACTGGCAGATCGCAGCGGTGTACAAGATTAAAATCAAACATATATAGAAAAGGAACTACAAATTTAAGATAGGAAAAACCACTCACACTACAAGATAGCTGGGATGTCCAAGAGCAGACAGGAGGAGAGATTACAGACAGGTAATGGGAAAGGCCGATGATATGTTGTGGAAAATCAACCTAAGTATTGTTAAATGCTGCTTGGTGAAAAAGCCAAGTCTTCAAAGCAGTCTTAAAATTCTTGAAAGAAAGTTCACCACAAACAAAAAGAGGGAGGGAGTTCCATAGAAAGGGGCAGCAAAAAAAGAAAGCTATGGACGGCTTCCTAAAGGAAAAGTCCATAGACTGTTATTAAATGGACTTGAGGAAAAACCACTATTTCTGGGATAAGCAGTATAAAATGTTTTGTACATTTTTGGGATCTTGCCGGGTATTTGTGACCTGGATTGGCCACTGTTGGAAACAGGATGCTGGGCTTGATGGACATTTGGTCTTTCCCAGTTTGGCAATACTTATGTACTTATGAACTTGTGGATCCAGTCCATCTACGAATAAAGAGCTACACATCTATATAAATGAAATGGCTCATCCTGTCCTGTATGAAACAGCATTCTCTTATCACATTACCTTTACTATTTATGGCTGGAGCTGGAAATTTACTCCAATTCAGGAGGGATGCTTCATTAGTCCTGGCTTTTAAAGTTGCCCTTCCCTATGTGTAACCCCACCCAGTGATGTGGTTTACATAATGATGAATTATTCTCTGTGAGTAGTCTTCTGAGTGGAGCTTACCTCACAGCTCTGGTAAGGTACCCAACCCCTTTATCTGTGAGTGAATAAATACATGAAGATACAACCAGGGTTGCAGTAATAGAATTGCACATAAAGGGTTTCTAATTATGAGTGTCATGGTGCATATCAGTTTTCAGTGTACTCCACCCTTAGAATAATAAACCATGAATAGTACATAACCTTGTGTTTACTGGTATCATGGCTGGTATACCTTTAAATGATCACTGAGCTCATAATAACTCTTGAAGGTATATATTTATGCTAATAACTGGATTTAGTAATATATAGTATGAACATGGGCAAAAGGAAAGAATGAAACACATAAAGAGTTCTGCTGTAATGTGGAAACAGATGCTCCTTCCATTTCTAGAGTACTGAGATGGGACTAAGGATTCATGCATTAAATGTTGGAAACAAAACTTGGGTTCAGCTATGAGGCAGATGAATGATTATTTTTAAGATGGTGATGGATGTTACTGGAGTAATTGATAAAAGAGCTCAACACAAGCCTCTTCATTTGTGTATGCATATGAAGGGTCACTCCTGCTTCCAATGACCTTCTTTTGAATAATGTCCTGCACTCATAGTCTGTGAGGCCTTTATCCTCTGCAGATAGCTTCTGTTCTGTCTCCAGGAGCTTCTGGCCAGGCGGAAAGGGTTAGGACTGCTATTGTAGTTGGTGATTCGATTATTAGGCATGTAGATAGCTGGGAGGCTGGTGGACGTGACTGGTTTGAAGGGTGGCGGACCTCACACGTCACCTAGATAGGATTTTGGATAGTACTTCGGAGGAGCAGGCTGTCTTGGTACAAGTGGGTACCAATGACATAGGAGAATGTGGGAGGGAGGTTCTGGAAGCCAAATTTAGGTCTTAGCTAGAAAACTGAAGTCCAGATCCTCCATTTTCAGAGATGCTCCCCGTCCCACGCACAGGATACAAAAAGCAGGCAGAGCTCCAAAGTCTCAACGCATGGTTGAGACAATGGTGCAAGGATGAGGGATTTAGATTTGTTAGGAACTGGGTGACATTCTGGGAAAGGGGGAGACTGTTTCAAAAGGATGGGCTCCACCTTAACTGGGATGGAACCAGGCTGCTGGCACTTTTAAAAAGGAGATAGAGTAGCTTTTAAGCTAGAATGGGGGTGGGGGTGGGTGGGTGGGGAGCCGATAGTCGCCCAGGAGCACATGGTTTCAGTGTGGAGCATCCTTGAAGGATACTATTGAAACAGAATGTTTAGGGAATCCCAGCAGAGAGGTTTTGACAATGCTGAAAGTAAGTTAGGTGTGCTTAATGAGAGAGCAGAATAAAGGATGCACATTATCCCCTTCAACTTCTAAGCAGCTTGTAGATCAAAGGAAAAAACACAATTTGAAGTGCCTATATACAAATGCTAGAAGCCTAAAAAATAAGTTGGGAGAGTTAAATTATATAGCACTAAATGATGAGGTAGATATAATAGGCATCTCAGAGACTTGGTGGAAAGAGGACAATCAATGGGCATTGTGTTAACAGGGTACAAATTGTATCACAATGATAGAGAGGATCAAGTTGGAGGGGGGTGGGGTTGCACTATGTGTTAAAGAGAGAATTGAGTCAAATAAAATAAACATTCCACATGAAACAGATAGCAGTATGGAATCATTATAGACAGAAATTCCATGTGTGAAGGGAAGGAGTATTCTTGTAGGGCTGTACTACCGTCCACCAGGACAGAATGAACAGATGGATGAAGAAATGTTTACAGAGATTAGAAAAGCTGGCAAATTGGGCAACTGTATAATAATGGATGATTTCAGTTACTCCAAGTTGGAGGAGTAGCCTAGTGGTTAGTGCAGTGGACTTTGATCCTGGGGAACTGAGTTCAATTCCCATTGCAGTTCCTTGTGACTCTGGGCAAGTCACTTACCCCTCCATTGCTCCTGGTACAAAATAAGTACCTGAATATATGTAAACCACTTTGACTGTAGTAAAACCTCAGAATGGCGGTATATCAAGTCCCATTTCCCTTTCCCCAATATTGACTGGATAAATTTTATGCCTGGGAGATAAAGTTTCTAGATGTAATAAATGATTGCTTCTTGGAGCAACTGGTCCAGGAACTAACAAGAAGGAGAACCATTTTGGATCTGGTCCTTGGTGGTGTGCAGGGCATAATGTGAGAGGTGGCAGTGTTGGATCTCCTGGGAAACAGTGATCATAATATGATCAAGTTTAAGCTACTATCTGGGATGAACCCGCAAAGGAAATCTACTGCAGCTGCATTTAATTTTTGAAAGGGCGACTATAATAAAATGAAGAAAATGGTTTAAAAAACCCTAAAAGGATTGGCTGATAAGGTTAGGACACTAAATCAGGTGTGGATATTACTCAAAAATACCATCTTAGAAGCCCAGTCCAGATGCATGCTCAAACTTGATCATGTTATGATCACAGTTTCTCATGGGACCCAACACCATCACCTCTTGCACTATGCCCTGCATGTCACCAAGAACCAGATCCAAAATAGCTCCCCCTCTTGTTGGTTCCTAGACCAGCTGCTCCAAGAAGCAGTTGTTTGTTTATTACATCTAGAAATTTTATCTCCTTGGCATACACTGATGTAGCACTTATTCAGTCAAAATTGGGGTAATTGAAAGTACCCATTATTATAGTGTTGCCCAATTTGCCAGCTTTCCTAATCTCTGTAAACATTTCTTCATCTGTCTGTTCGTTCTGTTCCAGCATATGGTAGTACAGGCCTACAAGAATACTCCTTCCCTTCACACATGCAATTTCTATCCATAATGATTCCACGCTGCTATCTGTGTCATTTGGAATGTTAATTTTATTTGACTCAATTCCCACTTTAACATATAGCACAACTCCCCCTTCAATTTGATCCTCTCCATCACTGCAATACAATTTGTACCCTGTTAACACAGTGTCCCATTGATTGTCCTCTTTCCACCAAGTCTCTGAGCCAAATTGACAAATTAAAGAGTAGTAAATCACCTGGACCGGATGGTATACATCCAAGGATACTCAAAGAATTCAAGCATGAAGTTGCTCATCTGCTGTTAGTAATATGTAACTTGTCATTAAAATTGTCCATAGTACCTGAAGACTGGAGGGTGGACAATGTGAGGCTGATTTTTAAAAAGGGTTCTAGGGGTGATCTGGGAAATTACAGACCAGTAAGCCTGATGTTGGTGCCGGGCAAAATAGTGAAAACTATTATAAAGAATAAAATGACAGAACACGTAGACAAAACATACAGAGTCAGCATGGCTTCAGCCAAGGGACGTCTTGCCTCACCAATCTGCTTCATTTCTTTGAAGGCAAAAATAAACACGTGGATAAAGGTGAGCCAGTTGATGTAGTGTATCTAGATTTTCGGAAAGCTTTTGATAAAGTTCCTCACGAGAGATTCTTGAGAAAATTAAAGAGTCATGGGATAGGAGGCAAGGTTCTGGTGTGGATTAGGAATTGGTTATTAGACAGAAAAGAGGGTAGGGTTAAATGGTCATTTCTCTCAATGAAGGAGGGTGAACAGTGGAGTGCCACAGGGATCTGTATTGGTGCTATTTAACATAATTATAAATGATATGGAAATTGGAATGGTGAGAGAGGTGATTAAATTTGCAGATGTTACAAAATTATTCAAAGTTGTTAAAACATGAACAGACTGTGAAATATTGCAGGAAGACCTTAGGAAATTGGAAGACTGAGCATCACAAATGGCAGATGAAAAGTAATGTGGACAATTGTAAGGTGATGCACATTGGAACAAATAATCCGAATCATAGTTATCTGATGCTAGGGTCCACCTTGGGGGTCAGCACTCAAGAAAAAGGTGTCATTGTAGATAATACGCTGAAATCTGCTCAGCGTGCGGTGGCAGCCAAAAATGCAAACAAGATGCTAGTAATTATTAGGAAAGGGATGGTGAGTAAGACAAAAAATACTATAATGCCTTTGTATCGCTCTGTGGTATTACGTTTAGTTCTGGTCGCTGTATGTCAAAAAAGATACAGCGGAATTAGAAAAGGTTCAAAGATGAGCGACCAAAATGATAAAGAGGATGGAACTCCTCTCTTTTTAGGAAAGGCTAAAGAGATTAGGGCTCTTCAGCTTGGAAAAAGAGACCGAGGAGGGGAGATATGATTGAGGTCTACAAAATCCTGAGTGGTGTAGAATGAGTAGAAGTAAATCAATTTTTTACTCATTCCAAAAGTACAAAGGTACTAGGGGACACTCTTGGAAGTTACATGGAAATACTTTTAAAACAAATAGGAGGAAATATTTTTTCACTCAATGAATAGTTAAACTCTGGAACTCTTTGCCAGAGGATATAGTAACATCGGTTAGTGTATCTGAGTTTAAAAAAAGGTTTGGACAAATTCCTGGAGGAAAAGTCCATAGTCTGCTATTGAGACAGACATGGGGAAGCAACTGCTTGCCCCGGGATTGGTAGCATGGAATATTGCTGCTAATTGGGTTTCTGCCAGGTACTTGTGACCTGGCTTGGCCACTGTTTGGAAAACAGGATACTGGGCTAGATGGACCATTGGTCTGACCCAGTATGGCTACTCTTATGTTCTAAAGGACAGGCTGAGGCAGCCATGTTGGTACAATCTGCAGTTGTCCAGAGGCTACAGTTCAGCAAAGTTCTGGCTGCACCTTAATGAGAGGCATGAAGATATGGGAGTGACTTCACAAAGAGCAAGATAGGAAGTTACTAGATAAATATTTTGTGGTATTTCACACATTGCTTAGAAAAGAGCAAACAGAGGGCTGACTCAATGAACAAGTGGCAAGTTATTTGCACTACCATATGCTTGGTTCTGGATTTGATATTTTATGTAGGATTTTCACTCTCTGACTTGACTGGGATACTGAAGAGGGTCCTAGTCATTGTGCAATGGTGACACCTGGTGGATGGATTTAGTGCCCAAGATTTAACTGAAGGGGTCTGGAAGCAGCCCTGATGTATGGTCTGTGGCCAAGGACCATCACTTCAAGACTAGTCTAGCTGAGTAGGAGGAGAATATAAAATGAGAAAAATATCCCTACCTAGCTTTGAATAAAGCCTCATGATACCAGAGCCCAGTCCTGGCTCTGATTAAGGGTAGAGAAAGCTGAGTGTGCCATAAGGATGGAGGGGGAGGGGAGGGGAGAAGCAATGAAAGTGAGTGTGCCATGGGGATGAGGTGACACAGAAAGCTGACAATGTGCCATGGACATGGTGGGGGCAGAGCAAGCTGAGAATAGGTCCACTACTGGTGGGGGGGGGGGGGGGAATCAAGCTTTAGGGTGTGCCATGGGGGAGGGGGAGAGAAACAATGAAAGGAGAGGGGAGGAGAAAGAATGAGAAGTGGGGTGTCTGCCTGAGGGGAGAAAGAATGAGAGGTAGTAGGTATATGTAGCTGGGGGGGGGGGGGGGGGGGGAAGAAAAAGAGGTAGGGGTGGGTGCCTAGATGGAGGAAGAATGAGAGTACTTCATGAGGGAGAAGAATTTAGGGGCAGAATTAGGGGTGAAAAAATGAACCGGGGAAGCTGGAGCCTGAGGAAGGGAAATGTAGAAGGGGATTTTAGGTCTTATGATGGGGAAATTCTGTGTAAAAACTCTGCAAAATAATAAAGTAGAATTTTACAGAATTTAAAAATATTGTATGCAGTATTTTCAAACATTTTGCTCAGAATTCGCCCAGGAGTATAAGCTGGAAGTATGAAGCTGTTGGGCCAAATAGAAAAAGAGCGATTTGAAATCTGACAGTGAATTGGTAGGTTTGCAAGTCCTCTACTTCCATTTCTCCTGCCTCCTGTGAGAGCGGCTGTCAGAGCAGCAATGGAGAGTCTTTGCCAGGTGGCGCTGTTTGACTGATTGAGTTTTCAGAGGGCGGGTGGGACGGAAGAGCACTGCTTTGAGCGTCGCTTTGCCACTGTGTTTGTAAGAAGGGGCTAATTACTTCAGTGAGGCTCACACTGAGTTTGGCAACATAATGTTTCTAATTATGAAGCTCACATGCATACAGGAGCATAATTAATAGACCATGGGGGGAATAATGTTTAGCTCATCTAATACCTCCCTGGGAAGAACTTCAGTCAGGTCCTTTGTCTCCAGCGGATGAAATTACAGCTTCAGTGCCCCATTTCATCACGTATCCATTACTCTACTTATGGGGGTGAGGAGGCATCCTTCAGGTTCAGGACAACAACGTCACACTATCTGAGAAAGTATATTGGTATCCGCCTCTCTGGAAGTGCAGCAAACATGTATACTGTATGTTCCAGAAGCATGCACACCTGTGTATTTCTGTAGGCAGGGAAAGCAGATAACTGCACATCATTAACATTAACTATGCCATTTATATTCCGCCATATACCTTACGGTTCAATGCGGATTACAACATAAAAGAAACTGGTCGTTTCCAGGAATTACAACAAATATCAAAGCATGCAGTTGCAAGTTTTAAACCAGAGAGTATAAGTACAAGGACTAAAATGTTACTCTTAAGAATTAATTACATATTTCCTAAACAAATATGTTTTAATTTGCTCTTGTAGGGACAGGTAGAGCCAGTCCTCAGTGCATGCTGGGAGAAGCAGTCCTGACTGCCCTAAGACAAGCAGAGGGATTGTATCTCTCTGCATGCAATGGGTAAAACCAGGACTGACTCAGCCTACCCTTTATGACATGAAGTTTACATTTCCTGCTTTAATGTGTCCCTTCTATGAAACATGTCCTTACAGAAAAAGATTGCATATATATCCTATTTTCATTGCTCCTTTTTACATCCTGTCTTGGTTCAAGTATTGCAAAAATAGCCTTGTCTACTGGGACCAGAGCATCTCATTCTGGAAATCAGTCCTTGTGCTGGATCTAGCCAGTAAGTAAAGTTACTTACCTGTAACGACTGTTCTCCATGGACAGCAGGAGCAGTCAGCCACGACTCATCCTGCTTGTCCATGGAGAACTGCACTTGCTGGGACTCCCCTGCCTCTAGGCAGGGGTGTGAAGGGCACCTGGGCAGCATTCGTAACCTAACTGCCTTTTTGGCAGTGCTGCCAAGCAGACTGGTGCAAAATCATGTACTTTAACACAGAGTTCACTTGCTTCTTTTTAAATTATGGATTGTAATAATATTTATAAAAGTAAATACCTATAAAATCAGAAAAGCAATAGAAATCATCCACAAATCATGCAGCAAACAAACAAAAAGGAATATAAAAACATTGCAGTGATCCAGCCTGCATTACAGAGAGAGAGAAGAGCAAACATAAAAGAAGAAAAGAGAGTCAATCCTCCACCCCACCCCCAATATTTCTTGAACTCATTTCACTAAGTTGCTGCATCAGGGAAAAAGATCAGGGTGCCAAAAGCCTGCCTCACCAGCTCACTCTTCACAATGGCAAGAGCGTGCTGCTCTGCTCTCCTTGTTGTACACTCTCTTTCCTGTGCTGTCACTGGCACCACTGCAGGTTTAAATGTGAGAACAGGTGGCAGCATGGGGAAAGTCAGCAAGAGCAAAACAACACACTCATTACTGTTTAGACAGGAAAGGCAGGGTGGTGTCTGAGGGAAATGATGCAGGCAGAGGGAGGGGGAGCTAATGGCCCAAGACAGAGGTATCATGTCAAAAGTGGGCTCAGGGCACTACAACCCACAGAATCGAACTCAAGTCATCAAAGCAAAAATCTTATTTGAATTGCTTAGTGAATTTAATGCTGGCAAGGTGTACAGTGAAAACTCTAAAGCAGTTACACCACAGATAGAATCAGTGCAAGCCATCAGCACCATCTCAGTAAAGCATGACAGTCCTATTCTGGGTAGGCCACCTACTGGGGAGAAAGGGTCAGCCAGTGTCCTCTCTCCAACCAACTGCCATGTGCAAGGCCATGGAGGCTGTTGCTCTTCAGGGGAAGGTCAAGAAGGGAAGGTGACACAAGTGTTCCTGCAGTGGTGCAGTCAGGAATTTTCGACAGGGGATGTTTCTCTACTTGCTTAGCATAGCTGCAACTGCCAATTTTTCAAACAGGCCAGACATTTTGTAAAGTAACACAAAACCCTGCCAAAAGTCACTCAAAACCTATATAGGAAACTTACCAAAGCATAATAGCCTGAACCCACCTATGCAGTGCTATAAACATTACACTTGGCCCTAGAGCACCAATATACCTACTTCTGGGAAACTGGAACAAGATGGACTCTTACAGATTCCTACACAGACACCACATGCTAGCAAAATCTTTCACCTTAGTTGCAGATGCAGAACATGACTCTCACCTGATACAAAATAGGGGACTACAACAAACATGCAGAGAAATACTGAAATGGAGACAAAAACTGAAACCAGAGATACCAGACTCTGCATGTTGTACAACACCACAGAAATAAAAAGATATGCATGTCCTCCTTGTACAGTGCAAAATAAAGCTGACAGACACAAATTCTCAACACTGACATAATTCAGTCACTAAACTGACAATAACATCATTTTTCCTACCTTTATTGAAAGCAATGGAAGTAAAGCCCAGACTGGCTCAATCTGTCCTCCTTTTTCTGGAGCCATATGGTAACCCTACCTCAATCTTCCCTATGATGCATCCTGCCCACACAGAACAGAAGTTGCATCAGATGAGGCAGGATGCGCCATAGGGAAGACCGAGGCCCTGAGACAGCACCTTTCAATTGCTGCGGTGCCTGTACTGATAGCAGCATCAGTGAACCATGTGGGGGGGGGGGGGGGGGCACTGAAAGAAAGGGGAGAAATAATGGACCTATGGGCTAGAGGGATGGAGAGAGAGAGAAAGATGCTGCTCTACTGGATCAGGAAGGTGGAGAGGGGAAGGAGGGACAGACAGACAGGAAGCGGTAAGAGTGAACCATGGGGAGTAGGAAGGAGGGAGCGAGGAAAAGCTGCTGGCAGTGGGACAGTGCATGAACTGAGAATCGGGGGAGGGGCGGTCCTCTTGTAGAGCATTGCACTTGCTGCTAGGGAGGCTTAGCCTTCTCAAGCCTCTTATCCATAGCACCTATGCAGTGGCGTTCCTAGGGGAGCAGACACCTGGGGCGGCGCCCCCCCCCAATGCAGCGCGGACCCCCCCCCCCCACGAAAGAGCCTCCCCCTCTGGGTGCATGCCGCTGGGGGGGGGGGTGCCGCAGCGCGCGCCTGCTGCGAGTTTACAAACTTTGCTCGTTCCTGCAGCTCCCTCTGCCCCGGAACAGGAAGTAACCTGTTCCAGGGCAGAGGGAGCTGCAGCGAACGAGAGAAGTTAGCGAACTCTCGCAGCAGGCGAGCGCCGCGGCACCCCCCAGCGGCATGCACCCAGGGTGGACCGCCCCCCCCTTGGTACGCCACTGCACCTATGGTCTCCCCTCTTCTCTTCACATGCAGCACTCCCCCTTCCCTTCTCTTCATGTGCAGCATGTCTTCCCTCTTCCTTTCTTTTCCTGTGCAGCGCCTTTCCTTCTCTTCCCACCCCCATTTCCTCCAGCGGGTCCAATCTCTTTCTTTGCCGTCTTCCTTCTTCCCGATCCAATTTCTCTCCCCTCTGTTGCTAGTTTACAGACTTGTTGTGGTCACTGGCAGCCATTAGATCAGGCTTTCCCTCCGTTGTGTCCTGCCTGTGTGGCAAAAGGAAGTTGTAACAGAATGAAGGATCCCGGGACTGGCCAGAGGAAAACCTGATCTAATCGCTGCTGGCACCTGCAACAAGTTTGTAAATTCAAGGCGGAGGGGAGAGAATCTGGACCCAAGGAATGAGGGAGGAAGAGAAAGGTAAGAGTATGCTGACTCTGGCTGGAATGGCAAGGCAGTTTTTTGGGATGGCACTTGCCACCCTGTAGTGATGCCATTGACCAGTGCAGGAAAAAGAAGTGCCTGAGCTCTACGTGCGGCTGACAGGGGGTGCATATGGAACATACGCTCTGTGTATGGCTATACCACACTGTCCATGTCCCCCACACTGGTGCATCCCTGCCTGTGAGACATCAGTACTCATCAGGGGCGTAGCCAGACAACAGATTTTGGGTGGGCCTAAGCAAGAAGTGGGTGGGCACCAAGTGTTCTCCCCCACCACCACCACCAAAAAAATGTTTCTTTCCGCCTTGGCAGTCTGCAGCAGGGATGTGCTGAAAACTGAGCATGCACAGGTGCCAGTATCATGGAGAACAGCATTTTCATTACCATCAGGGGGAAGTCTTCAGCTGGCGGAACTTGGTATCCCCACCAGCTACCAGTAAATGTGTGCTACTATTGGGTGGGCCTGAGCCCTAAGTGGGTGGGCCCTGGCCCACCCAGGCCCTGTGGCTATGCCACTGGTACTCATTCTACATGATTATCTTTGATATTCTCCTATGCAACATGTTCTAGAGATGCTACGTTACTGAGCTCAAGGACGGAGACTTTTGGCCAATCATGGTTTTGAACGTATTCTCCAAAATGGTATGAGATTTATAGCCCCTGACTCTACTCACTAACTCTGAAAGTGTTTCTGCTCTGTGTATACCTTTGTATTGAAAAATGGCTTGAGCTACCAAATTCATTCAATGTGGACCACAAAGATATAACTGCTTCCTTGATGCTGGTTGGGAAGTGCTGCTGATCCAACTTGACCTTAGCTCTGCCTTTCATTTAGTCAGTCATGATCTTCTTCTTAGTCACTTGAAAAAAGCTGGTGTTAGAGTATTGGCATTGGCAACAAAAATGATAAAGGGGATGGGATGACTTCCCTATGAGGAAAGGCTGAAGTGGCTAGGGCTCTTGAGCTTGGAGAAAAGACAGCTGAGGGGAGATATGATAGAGCTCTATAAAATAATGAGTGGAGTAGAATGGGTAGACGTGAATCGTTTGTTTACTTTTTCCAAAAATACTAGGACTAGGGGGCATGCAACGAAGCTACAAAGTAGCAATTTTAAAACAAATTAAAGAAAAATTTTCTTCACTCAATGTGTAATTAAACTCTGCAATTCGTTGCCAGAGAATGTGGTATAGGTGGTTATATTAGCGGGGTTAAAAAAAGGTTTGGACGGCTTCCTAAAGAAAAGCCCATAGACGAAAATGACTTGGGGAAAATCCACTGCTTATTTATTATTATTATTATTAGCATTTGTATAGCGCTACCAGACGCACGCAGCGCTGAACACCTGATACAAAGAGACAGTCCCTGCTCAAAAGAGCTTACAATCTAAGTAATACAGACAAACAAGACAGTTACGGGTGAGGGAAGTAATGGGTGAGAAGGGAGGAAGGGACAAGGGGAGGGCAACTGTGGCTAGGAGCTAAAAGCAGCAGTGAAAAGGTGGGTTTTCAGCATAGATTTGAAAACAGGTAGAGATGGAGCTAGACGTATAGGTCCAGGAAGTCTATTCCAGGCAAAAGGTGCCGCAAGAGAAAAGGAGCGAAGCCTGGAGTTAGCAGTGGAGGAGAAGGAGGATGACAAGAGAGATTTGTCAAGCGAGCAGAGTTCACGGGGAGGAATGTAGGGAGAGATGAGAGCGGAGAGGTAATGGGAGGCTGCAGAGTGGATGCATTAAAGGTCAGTACGAGAAGTTTAAACTGAATTTCTCGGATAAGCAGCATAAAATGTATTGAACTTTTTTGGGATTTTGCCAGGTATTTGTGACCTGGATTGGCCACTGTTGGAAACAGGATGCTGGGCTTGATGGACCTTTGGTCTGTCCCAGTGTGGCAATACTTATGTACTTATGCACTATATTGGCTTTGGTCTTATTTTTCTAAACGGTCATTTGTAACAGTTCTTGACACAAATTGCTCCAAACACTTTCACCAGCCCCCTTTGTAACTCTTATTCAGTCCTTGGACTTAGTTTATCTTTATGCAGATGACATACAACTACTGATAGTGCATGACCAATGGAATAGTCCTTTTTTGAGCGCCCTAGGACATAAGCTTTCTATTATTTCATCCTGGATCGCTTATCAAAAATTCTCTGAATACAGAAAAGACAGAGGTCTCGTCCCTCTGCACTGCCACTAGTACTCCTAAACCAGACTTTGATTCCTATTAAGGATAAGCTTTCATCCTTAGGAGTTCTCGTTGACAATTCCTTACAAGCCTCACATCCCTTGAGTGGTACAGAAATCCTTTGTTTCTCTGTGCAAAATTAGACCACTCAAGCCATTTGTTGAGCCATATGATTTAAAAACTCTGATTCACTCTTTGATTATTATCAGTTGTATTATTGCAATGCTTTATTTTAGATATCCCCTTCAGTTGATTTAAAACACCATTGTGAAGCTAATCTACAATGCTAAAAAATTTGACCATGTGACACCTCTCCTATACGAGCAACATTGGTTGAACGTTCAGTATAGAAATCAATTTAAAATTCTATTTTTTGCTCACAAAGCTCTCTTCATTGGCACTCCTTTGTACCTAAGTTCTCTATTGGTTCCACATCAGCCTCAATAACTTTTGTGCTCTTTTTTTTTTTTTTACCAACCTCACTTTTTCAGGAAGTTAGTTTTTGCCTCCTCAGGTGACTCTCTACATTCAGGTAGAGTTTGTAAGAGAAGGGTAGATATTTTGAATTTAGTTCATGCTTTTTCAGTTGTAGCTCAAGGCAAGTTATGTTCAGGTACAGGAGGTATTTCCCTGTCCCTTGGGGCAGGGCTGCCGAGAAGGGGGGGGGGGGGGGTCAGGGGGACAAAATTTCCTGGGCCTGGGCCTCCAAGGGGGGCCCAGCACCGCAGTCCCACCTGGCTGCCCTCCATCCCTTCGGGCATCCTTCCCTCCCTGTGTCATGCCCTTGTCTGATGCAACTTCCTTGAGGGTGGGACACAGGGAGGGAAGGATGCCAGAAGGGAAGCGATCTGCTGCCCTGCTGCCTGCAGCGCTTTTACACGGAGGTGAGAGGCGCTGTGATTTCAATGCAGGGGGCCTGGCCCAGTGGCGGACGGAGGAGGGGTAGCGGCGACCTCGGGGGGGGGGGGGGGGCCTTGCCCTGGGCCCGGCCCAGTGTCTCAGCGGCCCTGCCTTGGGGGCTCACGATCTAAGGCCCAGATGATCAAAAGGAAATGCGGGTGCTAGAGGCTACTAGTGCTGGACTAGCGCCTGCATTTACACAGCGCCCATGATCAAAGGGCGTCAAGCGCAAGAGCACAAGAACACTGCAGAGCTCATTTAAATTATATTTAGATGAGCTCTGTGGTATTCCGCCCCTATGATCAGAGCACAGTACTCTTATTTAGGGGTGGAATAGTGCCTTAACCCTATGCCAGCTCAGACAAACAAAATTCCTGGTGGCCCAAGTGGGCTTCCAAACCCACCCCTCACTTGGCCCTGGAGGTCTAGTGGTTCCCACCCGCCTCCTGTACTTCATTGTAGGAGGGGGGGCGCATCACTCCTTCCTCTTCCAGTGCTGCCTACAAAATGACAGCGCCCTGCCCAGTGCATCCTGGGATGTGCTGGGCAGGGCTTCCCTACCATATAATTTCTTCCTTATATGGTAGGGAAGCCATGCCCAACTCATCCCAGGATGCACTGGGCAGGGCAGGGCGACCAACATTTTGAAGGTGGTGCTGCATGAGGAGGGAGTGTGCTACTCCCAACTCCATCGAAGAGGTACGGGGAGGGCTTCGCTAGACCACCAGGGAGGATGGGGGTCAGAATGGCAGCCCACTTGGGCCACCAGGGATTTTTTTTGGGTGTTGGTAGGGGGCTGGAAATCCATCAAACCTCCAGTCCCTGGGCCCTTGTGTCGGGGGGGTTCAGGGGATTGGAGGTCCGCCAGACCTCCACCCCCATGTTGCTGTTTGGGGGGGGGCAAGGGGTGGCACATGGCAGAGGTCTGTGAGTCCCACGGACCTCCATCTCCTTGTTTGGCAAGTCCGGGCTTTTGACAGCCTGGACCTGTCAAACTAGTGTGGGAGGATTGTGCCTGAGCACATACTCAGGCATAATCCTCCCACACTTTTCCTCTATGATCAGAGCTAATAGCATGCTATATTTGCATGCTATTAGCTCTGACCATAGGGGCGGACCTCCTGCTGTCCCGGGGGGCGGGGCGTTGGGGGCTTGGGGGGGCACTAGGCCACCAGGGTCTTTACTGATTTGGGAGGGGGGTTGAGGGGCCTGCAAGCATGCAAATGCATGCTTGACAGGGCTCCCCATTCCTCCCCAATGCTCCGCAAACCCTAACCCCAGCTCTGAGCTGCTATAGGGTTTGCTATGCTGCCCACTGAGCATTAGGGAGGAATAAGTAATGCCCTGTTTAGCATACGTTTGCATACTCATTGCATGCTCGCTGGCTCTGATCATTGGGTGGGAGCAAACGTGGGCACTAGTATGACTCTATTGGCCTCTAGCACCCGTGTTTGCTTCTGATCATAGGGGCATCAGTGCTTTGGATGTGAGCCCTGATTTGGTGGTAGGGGGTGGGCTATATTGTTTTTCTACTCTCTCTGTCAAAGAGGGTAGGAAGAATGATGAAAGAAGGAGGAATGTGGGGGAGGGGTGAAGAGGCTGCAGGGGTGCTAGACTCAGTATGAAATGAGGGGGTGTCTGCTGATGGATTAAAGATTTAGAAAGTGCCTTTCTTCTCGTCACTGACTCAGTCTGATCTCAATCCCAGTGAAAGAAACGGAAGCCACACGCCAGTAATTACTGAATAAGAAAGGTTTGTTTATTCCTCATTATGTTATCCTCCCCTGCAAAGTCATCTTCTTAGTTGTCACATATCCAGTTCTCATCAGGTCTGCCTCCTCCCCCTCTGACACCTGCCCACACTGCCAAGTTTAAGCCCGCCTGCACCTAGCTCTGTGGCTTGCTTACTTCAGCATGGCCTCAATTGTGAAGGGAACTGATAGGTATAGAAAGCTATCTAGTACCCACACAGGAGATTTAAACAAAAAATAAGTGGGAAAAAATAAGGACAAGGGTAATGTTGGTGAAAGACACCATTTTTAATGTTCTTTAATTTTTTTTGGTGCATTTTGCTGAGCATATCTCTTATTGGGGAAGGTTGGTCTGTCTACTCATTTGTCCATACACATAAATTTGTTTGCACAGATAGACTTATGCATAATTTAATTATTTATTAGGATATATTTACTGCCTTTTTGAATAAATTCATCCAGGGTGGTGTACAGCAAGATATAGAGCAGGAGTTAGCCGTAGGCACTGCAATGATTGGGAGGTCGGGCTCCACCACTGGGAGCGGTTCAGAGAAAAGTGACTAAAATGGTAGGGAGTTTACGTAGCAAGACGTATGTGGAGAGACTTACTAACCTAAATATGTATACCCTGGAGGAAAGGAGAAACAGGGGTGATATGATACAGATGTTCAAATATTAAAAGATATTAATCTGCAAACAAATCTTTTCCAGAGACGGGAAGATGGTAGAACCAGAGGGCATGAATTGAGGTTGAAAGGGGGCTGACTCAGGAATAATGTCAATGAAGTATTTTTTCACTGAGAGGGTGGCAGATACCATGAATTCCCTCGGGAGGTAGTAGAGATGAAAATGGTAATAGAATTCAGAAATGCTTGGGACAAACACAAAGGAATCCTGTTTAGAAGGATCAGATCCAAAGAAGCTTGGTGAGATAAGTAGGAAAACCGTGCTGGGCAGACTTTTACAGTCTGTGCCCTGATCGAAGCTGAATAGATTTGGATGGGCTGGAGTGGAGCTATTCAGGTGCTTTGACAACAACTTCAGAAATTTTAGAACAAGGACAACACCGGGCAGACTTCTACAGTCTATGCCCTAAAAATGGCAAGGATAAATCAGATCAGGTATACATATGATGTATCACTTCATAACATATGTAATGAGTTTATCTTATTGGGCAAATTGGATGGACCATACAGGTCTTTATCTGCCATTATCATCTACTATGGGAAGACATGGTTGTTAGAAGAAGAGGTGACTGTGGGATGACTGGAGCAGTTGGTATAATGAGGAGTCCAAACCCCAGGTCTCAAAATCCTCCAGACCCTGACATAAGCTAGGGAGGTGGAAGATTTCTGAGAGTGAAGCAGCATAGAAGCCCACTGCTGGGAAAAAAAAAACTGTGCCAGACCTTAAGGATCCCCAAGCAATGGGGTCCCTCTGGCTTATGGTCTGGCCCTTGAGAGGAGGTGCTTAGGAAGGCACCACCAACAAGACTAGACGAGGGTGCTGCACAATCCTGCACAAGAGCCAGCCTATCAGTGGCATGGGGGGAATACATAGAGGTTCTTCTTGTGTCCAGAGCTGAACCAGGGCATCAATCTCTTGAGAAGCTGGCTCCCTTCATCCACTGGAGAATGGTGTTGGCTCTGGAAGCCATCAGACTGAACAACAGTGGGCCTCACCAGTCAGAATGAGCTGAAAGACCTGCAGCCCCAGCTCCAATTCCCCTGGATCTAGGAGAGAACGTCTGAGAAAGTCTGCTCACAATATGAACTACTGACAGGCCTGCAGGTGTCCCTCTGCCCAATGACAGAGACAGGCTGCTTCCAGGGCTGCTGCTTGACTTCTGGTGCCATCCTGCTTGTTGATATAGGGTACCGTAGTGGCATTGTCTGACATCATCCTGACTGCCTTCTCCCAAAGGAAAAGTGGGAATTCCAGCAAGGCCTGGTGGACCATTTGAGTTTCCAGGCAATTGATAGATTAAGTTGCCCCCTGTGAGGGTAAGGTTCCTTGCACCACATGGCTCAGACAATGGGCTCCCCAACCGAAGAGACTCACATCTGTATCAACTAGCACCCACTCAGGGGGTTCCAGTAACACCACTCTCAGGAGGTGACCAGGACTGTCCAACCAGGGAGAAGCAAGGGATGCTTGAAGTCCTGAGAAACAGGGCCCCAATGAGATAACAAGGCTCACTGCAGAGGCTGCATATGCACCCTCACCCACAGAACCACCTCCAGCATCGCTCCCATAGACCCTAGGAGCTGCCGGTAGTCTCAAACCTTGGGGGCTGACAGTTCACACAATCTGTGCTTCTCACCCAAAGCTTTTCTGCTCAGTTCTTCAGGAGGAATACCATCCCCTAAAGAGCAGTGTTGAAGCGGACACCCAGGTACTCCAGAACCTGGGAGGGGATCAGGTGACTCTTGGCCCGATTCACTACCCAACCCAGGCTCTCCAGGAGAGGTGGCCAAACTGGCCTCCCTTCTGAATCCGCTTGAATCACCCAGTCATCCAATAGGAATTAACCTGGATGCCCTGATGATATAGATACGCAGTTACCACCATCCTCACTTTGGAAAAAGCGGTGGGGGACTGTTGCTAAACTGAACAGCAAGGCCCAAAATTTTGGCCGGCTCCAACTGCTTTCCGTCGCAGAGCCGGCCAAATTTAAAGGGGGCGTTTCAGAAGGGTATGGAAGGCGAGACGGGGCATGGTTATAAGATGGCCGGCTTCGGCCGATAATGGAAAAAAAGATGGCTAGCTCTGACGACCTTCCCTACCCCACCATCCATCTCCATAGCCCAGCATCAGCCCTTCCTACCTTACCCTCTTCCCCATTTTTCCCTGTAGCTCTGTATCAGCCCTTCCCAATCATTCATCCCATAGATAAACCCTACTATAAACCCCCCACCCCGCCCTTTAGCCTAGCATCAGCCTTGTCCTACCCCCTACCCATCCTCCCACGGTCTGGGATCTCTTCCCCCAACCATGAAGGACACCAGCATTAAATATAAGACTTTTTTTTAATGTCCTGGGCACTGCAGAGCCCACCTCCACCCAAAAACCTGCCTATATTAAATTTAAAACATTAAAA
Organism: Microcaecilia unicolor; assembly: GCF_901765095.1. NCBI lineage: Eukaryota > Metazoa > Chordata > Amphibia > Gymnophiona > Siphonopidae > Microcaecilia > Microcaecilia unicolor. The sequence goes on along the minus strand of NC_044034.1, from coordinate 294,478,108 downwards.
AAAAAAATTGTAACCTGGGCACTGCAGAGAACAACCCCCAAAACTCATCAACATGAAAAATATACAACATCTTTTAGATTGCAACCTGTGCAATGGAGGAGGAGTGGCCTAGTGGTTAGGGTGGTGGACTTTGGTCCTGAGGAACTAAGTTCAATCCCTGGCACAGGCAGCTCCTTGTGTCTCTGGGCAAGTCATTTAACCCTCCATTGCCCGCCACATTGAGCCTGCCATGAGTGGGAAAGCACGGGGTACAAATGTAATAAAAATAACAATTTATTGTTGGTGGGCTTCTGGGTGGGGGTGGGCTCTTCACTACCTAGTGAAAAAAGGTATATGAAAATTATTAAATATACTTTTTTTTTAAACCTAGGCAGTGAAGAGCACACCCCCACCCACCATTACACTGTACAAGATGTTAAAATTAAAAAAATATATATTTATTTTACCTGGCCTGGGCAGCTGGGCTTCGGTGGTGGTGGCAGATAGTGGAGCAGACTCAGAGCGCAATCATTGTGCTCTTGCTCCATATGTCCTGTTGTGGGGCCACGGGGGAGTGCTGCTGAGGCAGGGCAGGCCGGCAGAGTGGAGGAACAGGAACCGCAACCGCGACGCTAGCCGGCACAGTTTCCCCTCCCATGCAGCACTGCAGTGCCGTCGCGCATGAGGGGAGGAGCAGAGCTCAGGGAGTCAGCGATGGAGTAGCGGCGCCAGCATCTAACAGTACAATGGCTGCAGCCGCTGCATTAAAAACAAAATTAGGCAGAGGAGGACCGGACAGCTGCTGGCTGCCTGGGTGGGCCTGAGCCGAGATTGGGCGGGCCTGGGCCCACCCAGGCCCACCCGTAGCTACGCCCCTGCTTGGGGTGATAGTATCTGAGGATCTGAAGGTGATGAAACAGTGTGAACAAGATGGTGGGCCATAGCCAGAAGGATGCTAGGCTGTATGGAGAGAGGCATAATCAACAGAACGAAGGCGATGTTGATGCCCCCTGTACAAGTCGTTGGAGTATTGTGTTCAGTATCTTGATAAAGATGTAAGAAGACTTGAAGCAGTTCAGAGGAAGGTGACAAAAATGGTATGGGGTTTGTGCCAAAAGACATATGAGAAGAGACTGGACGACCTGAATATGTATACCCTAGAGGAGAAGATGGACAGATGAGATATGATACAGATGTTTAAATACTTGAAAGGTATTAATATAGAAACAAATAAGGAAATGGTAAAACTAGAGTACATGAATTGAGGTTGTGGGGTGGTAGACTTAGGAATAATGTCAGAAAGTTATTTTCCATGGAGAGGGTGGTTGGTGCCTGGAATGCCCTCCTGAGGCAGGTGGTGGAGGAAAAAAAGTGTCGGAATCCAAAAGGTGTGGGATAAACACAGAGGATCTCTAATTAGAAAATGAAAAGGTATGTCAAGTGGTGCTTAGATTGCAACTCTGGTTGTAAAATCTAAGGCCAATGCTGGGTTGGCTTGTATGGTCTATGTCCCGCATATAGCAATCCAGTTTAGGATGGGCTGGAGAAGGCTTTGACAGAGATTCCAGTAATTTGGAATGTGAGGACAATGCCGGGCAGACTTTCACGGTCTGTGTCCCGCGAATGACATGACAGATTCGGATAGGCTGGAGTGGGCTTTGACAGCAACTCCAGTAGTTGGAACTTAAGAACAGAGCCAAGTAGACTTCTGCAGTCTATGTCCCACAAACACCAAAGAAAACCATGATCAAGTGTATAATCTCACATTCATTGTTGATTTTAATCTTGAATTGATAATGAATGTGGCTATTGGGCAGACTGGATGGACTGTTCAGGTCTATATCTGCTGTCACTCAGAGGTGTAGCCAGGTGGGGTGCAAGGGAAGCAGTCACTCCCCCAAACAGAATTTGAATGAAATGTCACCTATGCGAATTGGTCCTGCAGCCTTGCACTGGCACCTATTTTACAAAAGGTTTGCATCCCCTGATGTCAAAATCTGGCTATGCTTCTGTCGTCATTTACTATGCTACTATTTTACTTTGGTTAGGCCAGATGCCATTATTATTCACCGGGGGGGTGGGGGGGGGGGGGGGTGGGGGGGAGACAATCTCAGAACTTGTCTTGCAAAGTTGATAAAGTGGCAAAAGGTAATTTGGCAGACCTACCTCTCACCTCCCCCAAAAGCACTGGTTGGATATTATCTATGGTATATGATGGACTGACTTCAAATTTTGAAACAGGGAATTGAAGAAAGTATCTGGAGTGAGGGATGTGGTCGTGGTGGTAGTGGGGGGGGGGGGGGGGGGGGACTGAGAACAATATTTTGTCATGAGTGGGCCTGTAGCAAACGCTCTAATTTTTCAAGAATGGCAAGGTCCTTCTGGTCATTATGGCTAACTCCTTCATTCAATTTTTTGGGATAAAGTCATTATACAAGCTAAGTTACTTTGTTTCAAGAAGTACAGCAGAAATTCTCCTTACCACCTAATCAATATTTATTTATTTATAACATTTGTATCCCACATTTTCCCACCTATTTGCAGGCTCAATGTGGCTTACATAATTCTGCAATCAATAGGATATCTCAGTTGAATATTTGCAGCTAACGGCTAGCCGCTAACCGGCTATATTTTGTAACATAGCTGGTTAGGCATGGATATTCAGTGTCAAACTGGCTATGTTTAGGGATTAAAATAGGCCGTGTATATAGCAAGCCTATCTTTAACTGCTAAGCACTTAACCGGTTAGCACTTAATATCAGCTTAACTGGTTAAGTTGCGGCAGTTAAAAATGAAACCAGATATTCAATGCCTGTCGCTGGAAATGGCCCAGCTTTGAATTTCCAGTCTGACCGCCGGTGTCAGAAAGTCACCACCAGCCCAAATCCATCTGAGGATCATCTTTAAATCCAGTTTTTGGTGGAACACAGTATGCTCAGCTTATAAATACAAAATGAAAGCATCTGAAAAAAAAAGAAAATATCTGACTAATGAAAATATGGAAAGCTGTGGAGGACTATCTTATTAATAACTCTAACTTTAACCCTTGACATTCCATTTGTATACAATTTTTTTTCTTTTGTTGGACTGTCGTAGACTTATATTACTGTGCTTTCTTAATAAGTACTGCTTTTTTTCCTCATAGTTCTTTATTATATCGGCAGCTATGTACACTGATTCATAAAGTAAAGTTTTTATTTTCTTTTTCCCTTTGTTTATTAATTATATAAAATAAATACAATATTTGAACTAAAAAAACAAGAATGGCAAGAATCTATTACATATGATTCGTTGCTTAATAATTGCCAAGAGGTACTGGATGCATTGCTCAACTGAATATCAGGACTATGATGCAAATAGACTGAGCAGACAGGATAAATTGCGGGGGGGGGGGGGGGGGGGGGAGGGGGGGAGGGGGGGAGGATGCAAGTGTACGCTGTGTCAACCTGTAGTGGGAAAACCTGAGCCAGAAAGCTTGAGTTAGACACTGGAGGAAGGAGGGCTGGCATTAGAGGGGTGTAAACAGGGCAATTGCCTGACCCCCCCCCCCCTGAAGAAGGCATAGCCAGCTTGAGGGCACAGTGGATGCTGGCTTTTGAGTCAGGGATTTTAAAGTTACAGGTAGAAGCTAGAGTATGGCAGGTCACCAACATGCTTCCAAACTATCAAAAATGCATCGATAGTCACTTGCTTGCTGAGGCATGCCAGGTGATGTCTACAATAAATACTGAGTTCCTTGGCTCAGTATATTGATTGTGTTATACCTCTACCCTTTTCTGGAGTTGAAATAATAAAGCTGCAGCCATTTAACAATGTGTCAAATTTTATTGTACATCTTACTGTTATAGGCAGGGCAGGAAATAGTCTCACCTGCCTGTGTTAGAATTATTACAACTACAGCTTTGTTAAATAGTTCAGGACACTACAGTGTGGTCCTTCTTCCACCCCCACTGCCAAAACAGACTAAAATGAAACCAGGTGTAACAGTTTGTACCTGCTAGACTAGAGCCTGCCAGCAGAAACTGAGTTCAGCAGCAACTAAAAAGGTCCTGGGGTACCACCAACAAGGTAAACAGAAGAACAGGAAACAAATCAGTCACAACAAGGGCGATGGAAAGAAGGGGGAACAGCAGACAATGTAAAAGCTTGCACTTTATTAAACATCCAGGACTTGACACAATGGCCGGTATTGGTTTCCGGTGATAATGGAAACTAATGCCGGCGATCTGAAACCTGGCCAAATCCAAGGTATTTGGCCGTGGGAGGAGCCAGCATTTGTAGTGCACTGGTCCCCCTCACATGCCAGGACACCAAACCGGGCACCCTAGGGAGCACTGCAGTGGACTTCAAAAATTGGTCCTAGGTGCATAGCTCCCTTACTTTGGTGCTGAGCCCCCCAAATCCCCCTCCCCCAAAACCCACTCCCCACAACTCTACACCACTACCATAGCCCTTAGGGATGAAGGGGGGCACCTACATGTGGGTACAGTGGGTTTTGGGGGGGGGGGGTTGGAGGGCTCAACATTTACCACCACAAGTGTAATAGGTAGGGGGGGATGGCCTGGGTCCACCTGCCTGAAGTACACTGCACCTACTAAAAACTGCTCCAGGGACCTGCATACTGCTGTCATGGAGCTGGGTATGACATTTGAGGCTGGCATAGAGGCTGGCAAAAAATGTTTTTTAATTTTTTTTTTGGGTGTGAGGGGGCTGGTGACCACTGAGGGAGTAAGGGAGGTGATCCCCGATTCCCTCCGGTGGTCATGTGGTCAACTGGGGCACTTTTTTGAGGCTTGGTCCTAAAAATAAATGGACCAAGTGAAGCCGGCCAAATGCTCATCAGAGCTGGCCATCTTTTTTCCATTATCGGCCGAAGCCGGCCATCTTATAACCATGCCCCGTCTCGCCTTCCATACCCTTCCGAAACGCCCCCTTTAAATTTGGCCGGCTCTGCGACAGAAAGCAGTTGGAGCCGGCCAAAATATGCTTTCCATTATACCGATTTAGCCGGGTTCAGGAGATAGCCGGCCATCTTCCGATTTGTGTCGGAAGATGGCCGGCGATCTCTTTTGAAAATAAGCAGGATAGTAGTCTTACAGTAACTTGGTAATTTGGGTGAGATTTTGTATTGATTTCCTCACAAAAATTTCCAAAAGTGTACTTTTCCTATTATTTACTATGGGAAAACTTAAAATCAAAATGGAGATTATGTCACTAAAAAGATTCCATGTGAGGTAGGAAGAAAACTAAAGGTTCTAAGCAGACAACCCGATTGGCTATAACAAGTCAGGTGTCCAAGCCGAGTCAGTGTTTCCGTGGAAACAGCTCTCCTGGAAGTCAGACTTGTGGTGCTGGTCTGATTGTACAAGTGTAAAAAAAAAACCTACAGTAAATTACTTGGATGAATAGGAGAGAAACTATTTCAGTTTAAGTATGTGCTGAGTGTGAGAACTGGATACTTTAGAGAAGTTTTAAATCTAATGCGTGATGAATGACTGCAAATGAAAGCAAAACAGAGTGCGTTTAAAGAGTAGACATTATTTCCTTGCATAAGTAAATGTCTGAGTTATGATCAGAAGTGAAAATGTGAATAGACCATTTGCTTTTTAAGTGAGTGCATGAGTGCAGCTGCTGGAGTGAATGTGCTATTGAGAATCACTAATCTCTTCATTATACTACTACTACTACTACTTAGCATTTCTATAGCGCTGCCAGGGTTACGCAGCGCTGTACAAGTTTAACATGGGGAAGGACCGTTCCTGCTCAAAAGAGCTTACAATCTAAAGGTTACAAACTATGTAGTCAGTGTAAGTATCATGAGTGGGGAAGGTGGTTATGCGCCAAAAGCAAGGGAGAAGAGATGGGCTTTGAGTAAGGACTTGAAGATGGGCAGGGAGGGCGCATGACGTATGGGCTCGGGAAGGCTGTTCCAGGCATATGGTGATGCGAGGCAGAAGGGGCGGAGTCTGGAGTTAGCGGTGGTGGAGAGGGTACAGATAGGAGTGATTTGTCCTGAGAGCGGAGGTTACGGGTGGGAACATACGGGGAGAGGAGTGTAGAGAGGTACTGGGGGCTGCAGATTGAGTGCATTTGAAGGTTAAAAGGAGAAGCTTGAACTGTATACGGTAGCGGATCGGGAGCCAGTGAAGTAAGGAAACAGTATGAGTATAGGGCCTGGAAGGTAGGGCTTGCAATTATTTGTTTTATTTATTCTAGAAAATATGGTCACAGTATTTAATAACTTGCTGGATTAGGATAGAGAGAAAGGGTTTTACTTCCTGTTATTTTGAGTTAAGCTAGGTTAAAAGTTACAGAGAGGGATCAACATAGATCATCTTCGGAGACTATCCACAGGCCCCCATGCAAGAGAGACCAAAGAATTTGAGTTACAAGAGAGTTCTACAGATAAGAAAATACTGCACCTGCACACAGCAAGAAAGGGGACTTTGACAGGGAAAATATAGTAGAGAAAAAAGAAAAAGAATCCCTTACCTGAGTTGGGTTCCTGAGTTGGGTTTCTGGTGGGATAAGTTCATGGGAGAAAAAAACAGCACAAAGAATCAATTCTTATGTAAGCGAGAAGTTTATAAGACTATAAAATACTTATACTCTTAAGGTTAGGAGAAAGAAAATTAGTACTTATCTGATAATTCATGTGGCACTTGTTCAAAAGCTTTTCTATGTCTCAAAATTTGTAGAAATATTCTGTGGGGAAAAAAAGAAATTGAAAACAAGTTCAGCTCACACATTTAAAAAAAATCTCTTTGGTTAATAAATTATTGTTAGCTTTGAAAGGGAAAAATATTTGAACTCAAATAAGTTTCAGTTAGCAATAAAATTTAATTTGAAATTAATTTGTTCTGGGTCTGTTTATCTGAGAAAAATCCTAAATTTAGTTTTCTTTCTTCCTCCGAGTTTGGAGGACATGGATAGTTTATTGTCCTCACTTGTTTTAGAGAAGCAGCTTGAGGTAATTAGCTATTATATTATTATTTGTTGCATTTGTATCCCACATTTTCCCACCTCTTTGCAGGCTCAATGTGGCTTACAATACATCATGAATAGTAGAGATACATGAGAATTGAACATTTAGTATTACAGAAGGCTCTTGGGTAACATGATAGTGAAAAGCATGATATTAATATAATAAGCAAATAGTAAAGACAATTCTGGGTATATGTGGAGGAGTTCATATTTGTTGGTCTTTGTGGTATGCCTTATTAAAGAGATGGGTCTTCAATAGTTAGTTCGTAGATCGATTTTAAGTTGTGCAGCAGCGCGTTCCAGAATTGTGTGCTCAAGTAGGAAAAGGTTGATGCGTGCATTAGTTTATATTTTAGTCCTTTGCATTTGGGGAAATGAAGGTTGAGGAATGTGTGGGATGATTTCTTAGCATTCCTAGGTGGTAAGTCTATCAGGTCTGACATGTAGGCTGGAGCATCTACATGAATGATTTTGTGGACCAGGGTACATATTTTGAACGTGGTGCGTTCCTTAAAAGGGAGCCAATGCAGTTTTTCTCGTAGGGGTTTAGCACTCTCATATTTTGTTTTACCGAATATGATTTTAGCTGCCATGTTCTGGGCTGTCTGAAGTTTCTTGCTTATTTGTTCTTTGCAGCCAGCATAGAGTGTGCTGCAGTAGTCTAAATGACTAAGTACTATTGATTGTACCAGGCCTCGGAAGACAGTCCTTGGGAAGAAAGGTCTTATTCTTTTTAGTTTCCACATTGAGTGGAAAATCTTCTTGGTTGACTATCCAGCTTATTTTCGAAAGAGAAAAACGCCTATAGTGCGACCTAAATCGGGAGATAGACGTTTGTCTTGCAAAGGCGCCCAAATCGGTATAATCGAAAGCCGATTTTGGGCGTTTCAACCTGCACTCCGTCGTGGAAACGAATAAAATTGACGGGGGCGTGTCGGAGGCGTGGTGGAGGCGTAACTGGGTGTGGTTATCAGCCGAGGAGAGATGGGCGTCTTTAGCTGATAATCGAAAAAAAAGGCGTTTTTTACCGCGATTTGGGTCACTTTTTTGGACCTTTTTTTTCATGAACAAGTCCCAAAAAAGTGCTCCAACTACCCAGATGACCACTGGAGGGAATCGGGGATGACCTCCCCGGACTCCCCCAGTGGTCACTAACCCCCTCCCCCCAAAAAAAAACCCACTTTAAAAACTTTTTTTCCAGCCTGTATGCCAGCCTCAAATGCCGTACCCACCTCCATGACAGCAGAATGTGTTCGATCCTGTCACAGCCTTTCCCTGGGTCAGATGTGGCTCTCGGGTGCAGTACAGGGTCACATCAGCATTGCATTGTGGGTGGTGTAGGGTATTGGGCTCCGTGATTTCATTAGCTTGTGTTACAGTCTCACAATGTTGGTAGTTGGTAGGCTCTTCTCCCATTGGTGCTTTCCCCCCTGCCTACTGGGTCAGAGTGTGCCCTGTTGTGTTTGCTGTTGTAGTCCATGAGGTAGTGGCCATTTTTATAAGCCAGTTTTAGTTCCCTTCCTGTGTTAGCCATGTTACAGAACTTAGTTCTTCCCTTGAATGTGGCTGAAAGAGGGCATTGTACAGCATTCTGCCAGCTCTGACCTACTGCTCATCTCAGTACCAGGGAGACTCGTTGCCAGGGGGCACAACCTCTGATCTGCAGTTAACTGTGAGTAAAGGCGGGTTATTCCAATAAAGGACATTTTTGGAGAGATTAGTCTTCAGGTGTCAACTGGTGTGCCAATGTTATATAGCAGCAACCAGTCCCAGAGGCCTGCGTGTATGCAGGTCCCTGGAGCACTTTTAGTGGGTACCGCAGTGCACTTCAGCCAGGTGGACCCAGGCCCATCCCCCCCACCACCTGTAACACTTGTGCTGGTAAATGGGAGGCCTCCAAAACCCACTGTACCCACATGTAGGTGCACCATTCACCCCTAAGAGCTATGGTAGTGTTGTACATTTGTGGGTAGTGGGTTTTGGGGGAGGGGGGTTTGGGAGCTCAGCACCTGTGGTAAGGGAGCTATGCATGTGGGAGCATTTTCTGAAGTCCACCGCACTGATCTAGGGTGCCCAGTTGGTGTCCTGGCATATCAGGGGGGCGAGTGTACTACGAATCGTGGCACCTCCCATGACCAAATGGCTCGGATTAGGACGTTTTTGAGCTGGGGCGTTTTAGTTTCCATTATCGCTAAAAAAAACAAACGCCCAGCTCAAAAACGTCCATTTTTTTCGAAAATACGGTTCGGCCCGCCGCACATGACCCGTTCTTGGGAGATAAACGCCCATGGAGATAGGCGTTTCCGTTCGATTATGCCCCTCCACGACTACTAACATCTGGTTCGGTACAGCTGCATGTACTCTGAAACACAGTGAGGTAACACCAGGGTGAGGTGAGTGTTAACTCTCTTTAAGGTGATAGAATAGGAAGCTACATTTCATCCTTGCTCAGGCATGCCTGGATGATATTTTGGTAGGTTTCCTGGGTAAGCTCTTGAGCAGGGACTGTCTTTCTTCTATATTTGTGCAGGCACTGCGTACGCTTTGTAGCACTATATAAATGCTAAATAGTAGTAGTAGTAGTAGTAGTAGTATGACTGAGGACATTTCTGTTTTGCTGCCAGATGATATTGGAATTCCCCACTGCTGTGACCTGACCTTTGTGGTGATCTAGATGTGGGTTTCCATGGGCAAGGTGGTTTTGGAGGAGCATGCCTTGGTGGTGTCTACAGGGTGTGTCCTAGCATCAGAAGCAGTGGGTAAGGCTGCTAGGACTTTGGCCTCCAGAGGTACAAGTTGTTTTTGAGGTGGAAAATCCTGTAACTACAGATGAGGAGGCAGCAAAGAAGGGAAGCTTGGGGATGACAAACTTCAGGGTGGTACATGTAAGCAGTGGCGATCCTAGCCGGCATGACACCCGGGGTGGATCGCCGATGCGCCCCTCCCCCGGTGAAATGACACCACCGCCCCCCGGGTGCACACCACTGGGGGGGGGGGGGTGCCGCGGCGCGCGTCTGTCAGCTGAGTTCGCTGACTTCGCTAACTTTGCTGCAGCTCCCTCTGCCCCGGCCGGAACAGGAAGTAACCTGTTCCGGGGCAGAGGGAGCTGCAGCGAAGTTAGCGAAGTCAGCGAATTCAGCTGACAGGCGCGCGCCGCGGCACTCCCCCAGCGGCGTGCGCCGGGTGGGACGCCCCCCCCCCCCCCGCTTGGTATGCCACTGCATGTAAGGCTTCTGGGGATTCTGTGAAGATTCCTTGACAGAAGGGGTGACTGGGATGTAACATTCATTTTTCTGAGAAACATCTAGGGGATTCCTGAGAAAATGTTAACTATTTAATTGAGAAAAAGAGATGTTCTTGGGGATTGGGTATTTTTGAAATGTAAGAAGATTGGGAAATCTCTTGTGGATATGGCCCACCTCCTAGCAGAGGAACTATCCCACTTCTCTGAACTGTAATATATTGTGCATAGAAATTACATCTTCAAGGCAGCTTGAGGTTCACTTGTATTCTGAAGGACAGGATGTGGCTAGGGAATGACATGAGATGGGGATGCACAGTAATTTATTTATTTGTAGCATTTGTATCCCACATTTCCCCACCAATCTGCAGGCTCAATGTGGCTACATTTGCCGTAGTGGCGGTTGCCATTTCAGGTTAACAGAATTACAAATGGTAATGCATTAAGGTGCGTACATACATGGTAAAGAATAATACATTATGGTATTGCATATAGGTTCCTGAGTGATAAATTAGATTGTAACATATGTTAGGTCATCACAGTATCAGTAATATTTTAATGGAATTACTGTGGGGATGGTATGGGGATGGAGTCAAAACTTGCGGGGACGGGATGGGAATGGAGTTTGAGTGGTGGCGTAGGCCTGGCATTTGAGTGCCGGCAAAGGCGCCGACTCCGTGGGTGCTGTGGGTGCTCGAGCACCTCCAATATTTTAACCCGCCCACCCTCTTCTCCCACAACAGTCCTCCGTCCTCGCCTTCCTGCTGCCCAGAATTTAAAACTCATCTGATCACGCTCGGTCCCGGCAGCAGTGAAAGGCAAGCAGGCTCAGCGTCAGCCTTCCGTTCTCTCTCAGCTCTGGTCCCGCCCTCGCGGAAACAGGGAATGAGGGCGGGACCAGAGCTGAGAGAGAACGGAAGGCTGAAGCCGAGCTTGTTCGTCTTTTATTGCTGCCGAGACTGAGGTAAGATGAGTTTTAAATTCTGGGTGGCAGGAAGGTGAGGACGGAGAAGGTGAAGGAGAAGAGGGTGGGCGGGTTAAAATATTGGGGGTGCTCGTGCACCCACAGCACCTATGGAGTCGGCGCCTATGCCGGTACTCAAATGCCAGGCCACCCTTCAGGGGTGGGCTGATCACTGAGGGACCCACCCCACAATAGCCAGGCCTCCTGCAACTAGTCACAGAATCTATGACAAGGTAGAATTGGTGTGTAGAGCCTGAGCTCTTCCATTAAAACATGGGAAACATGGGTCAATTTTAGCAGACAATGGAAGAGGTGCCGGTACTCAGTACCCCCCCAAGTACCCCCTCAAACAAAGCCCTGTATACAGCACATCGCGTTTCTCTCTGGGTGGTGGTGCAGCCACCTCTGAGGTGAGAGAAGAGGTAGTACTGGCCTATCTCAGCTAAATAACTGACTTAAATAACTGACTCAGACAGGATTACTGTTGAGTCACTGTCAGTGTGCTGGGGCAGAACTGATACACGTAGCAGCAGCAGCAGTAGCAGGAGAGTTATTAGCAAATGCTGCACATTTGGAGGTGGGGAGGGTGGCAGCAGTTGGAGGTCCTGAGGAAACTTTGTGGCTGATGTTTTGGGGCACCAGCTACAATGTGGGTTATATCCAAGATTGAGTAAAATTATAGTTGGTGTCTTTTCTGCCCCTGCCCCACTCTAACTTTGTAAGAGCCCTCCTGAGAGAAAATTTTCCACATTGCTTTGGCTATGATGCTCTGTATATGGGCAATGAGGAACCGGGATAAGTTGACCTTGTAAAAAATAAGGGCAATTGAGTGGTCCCTTTATGTAATTCTCAACACATAAAATTAATATAAAAACCTAAATGAAAAATATTATGTTCTAAAAAATTGAAAAGAGCTACAGGAAGTGCACAGGAGAGTGAGTAATGAACAAACTGACCCAGAAAAAAAAAACCTGTATTCTGACTTCCATGTTGCATCAGGAGGTCACAGTAGATGACTAAAGAGCTCAGCAAAGCTCAGGGCTTCTGACCTAGCTGAACAGTGAAGTACTTATCCCTCCTAGAGCTTCAGGAGACTGAGTATCCACAAGCAAGTGGTGGTGGGATGCAAGCAAAACACACCTCATAGAATTCCTTCCAACCCCTCCATGACCATGTGTATTTCTGACTTAGGGGCCCTTTAACTAAAGGGCAGTAGGGCTACCGCTGGCTTGGCATGTGGTAAATTGGCCCTACCGCTGGCTCACCCAGGAGCTCAGCAGTAGTTCCAGGGCTTCCGTGTGCCAGTTCCGGCATTAGAAAATACCATTTTATTTTCTAATGCTGGGTTACCGCCGGAGCACTCTGGCAATAAATGGCCACTCGGCAATTTTTAAATTACCGCACAGACATTTACTGGCTTTAAAAAAAAGGCCTTTTTACCTGCAGCAGTAGCAGGTGGCCTCGGCACGTGACAACTCCAAATGCCAATGCCTCTGCAGGCCACCTTTTACTACCGTTTAGGAAAAGGGCCCCTTAGTGGGGAGACAGGAGAGGTGGTTGGAGAAACTATAATGAAATTATTGAACACATATATAAATGTGGATAGGACAGAGTCAACATGGATTTAGGTAGACTTATTGTACAGGCTCTGAACTTAACTAAACTGAACTACTGTAACATAATCTATATAGGCTGCCCCAGGAACACATTATGCAAACTACAGACAATACAAAATTCATGGCCATCAGGCTCACATATGGCCTCAAAAGGTTCGACGAGGTCTCACACCTTTATGTCTGACTGCACTGGTTATCTGTGGATGCTAGAATCACATTCAAACTATGCTGCTTTGTTTTTAAAATCATCCAGGGATTTGCTCCATCATACATGTTCTTGCTAATCTCAATACTGAACTCAGGCCATGGCACAAGGAACTATCTTAAATTATCGTTTCCATCATACTAGGGTTATCACAGCAAAAGAGCCTTCTCCAGCTTGTTTTCTTACCAAGCCGCCAAAATATGGAACTCACTACCCACAGTGACACTCACCTGCTACTGCTACACCCGATTCCGCAAGGTCCTAAAAACTATACCATTCAAGAAACATGTACTACCACAATTGTCCTAATGAACCCACTTACTCAGAAACATTCCAACCTCAGGACCTTAAATCTTAGAACACTATACACCAGCCACTAGGTTAGCTCGTTTATACTATGCATTCTGTATTATCCCACTTGTAGCATAGTCTCTAGGCTAGACCGATTTTACTATGCATTTTTGTTTTATTTTACTCTACAACGTCTCCTTGTTCTGTAACTATTCTTTCAAGATGTAACACACTCCTACTATGTATCTTTTGTATTATTTCACTCTGTAAGAACATCCCAATGTTCATTAACTATTCACTATGTTACATGGTCCCAATGTTCTGTAATTATTTTCACTATGTAACACGATTCCAGTACATACTTACCTGTTTCACACCCTGTAATCTACTTCGAACTTTTCAAGGTGTAACTGGAATATAAGCACCTGGTAAAGTAAGTAAAGATGAATAGGCCAGAGTCAACATTGATTTAGGTAAGGGAAGTCTGCTAAATTGTTTTGAAGGCATGAATAAACATGTGGATAAAGGTGAGCCAGTTGATACAGTGCACCTGGACTTTTAGAAAGGGTTTGACAAAGTCCTTCTTGAGAGAGTCTTTAAAAAAAATTACAAGTTGATTAGTGGACACTTACAGTGTGACATAATTAAACATTTCCTCAAATTCCTTTAAGATATATCTTTAGGGACTCAGTTGAAACAAAGTGTGTTTCAGTAGAACAGCAGAGGATGTGCAAGTAGGTGGAGGGGATTTGATATACCACCTTTTCTGTGGTTATAATCAAAGCAGTTTAATTATTATATATAGGTACTTATTTTGTACTTGGGGCAGTGGAGAGTTAAATGACTTGCTCAAGGTCACAAGGAGCTGCAGTGGGACTTGAACCCAGTTCCCTTGGTTTTCAGGCCACTGAACTAACAATTAGGCTACTCCTAGTGTTTGTATATGTGTCTGATGGTGTATGTGAAGTGATGGATGGATGGATCATGGATGGAATGTGGGTAGGGTTAGGGGTGAGGGATAAAGGTGGCTGTGTGGCAAGGGGTGTGGAGGGGTGTGGCAAAGGGTGTGGTGGGTGGAAAGGTGTATGGTAGGGCGGGGTGTATGGGGCGGGGCATGGCTATTGGTGTCCTCTTTTTTGCCAAGGCAAATATGGTAATTCTATCCAGGCACAGTATGCCTTAAAAAGAAGAAAAAAGGGATCATTGGAGAGATTTTGTTCTGTCCTGAAAGAGAAGCAAAGGATGAGAAGCTGCAACCAGTTCAACATTCAAACTGAGCAAAGGATTGGAACCTAGAAGTAGTGTGAGCACATTGTGAAAGCCTGTGTGATAGGAAGCAGGACCCAGTCCCTGGGTGCATCCTACTTGTCTAGTCCAGATAGCCTGAGCTTGAAGAGAAATAGTTAATGAGCAAGGAATACTAAGTCCTAGAGTGGAGACAAGGGATTTTTCTAAACACTGAAGTACAAAGTGGTGGACCTACCATTAGGCCAACTAAGGCAGGGGCCTCAGGCGGCACTCTCCAGGGAGTGTCACTCTGCCCTTCCCTCCTCAACCCTCTACCCACGTTTACCTTATTTTTTTCTTTTCCAAAAGGTGGCAGTGGCAGCGATTCCCATAGGCTGCCCTGCCGCCAGCACTAGCCTCTTCTCCCTACTGCGCCCTGCCTCTTGACATAGCTTCCTGTTTCCTCAGAATGCAGTAAAGTGAAGAGGTCAGTGCTGGTGGCACTGTAGCAGGGCAGCCTATGGGAATTGTTGCTGCTGCCGCATTTTGGAAAAGAATAAAATAAGGTAAACATGGGGAAGGGGGTTGAGGAGGGAAGGGAGGAGATGCCAGACCGGGTGGTGGTGGAGGTGGGCTGGGCCCAGCATTTAATCTCTGCCTTAGGTGGCAGATTGCTTTGGGTCATCCCTGGAAGTACATACACAGTTCGTGAGGAGCAGGAGAAAGACCAAGACAGGGTATATCAAACTTTGCAGAACATAGCTGCACATTTGATATATAGATCATCAAAATTTGACAGAATTTTAAAATTGCAGTGGCTGCCAATTAGAGCTTGTTAATTTTTAAAGTCTGCACCCTTATATTTTTAATCATTCATGGAGGTATATATGCGATTTAATTAACTTACCTATAAGGAATTGTGACATTACTAAACGATCTTATTTGTCTTTTCACTATCATGATATGAGGAATGTGGTTTATAAAATGAGTTGGTCTGAGACTTTTGTATATCAAACCACTTATTGGTGGAATTCTTTGCCATCTACTCTAAAGACTGACATGGAAATCTCTGAAAACGTATCTTTTAAAGAAATCTGTGGTAGAAGATTAGAGATGATTAGTCCAAAAGCTGTACTACCTGTGCAATCTTGTTGTTATATTTTGTACTGTTCCTAGGAATACCTAGCCTCTTAACACTGTCAACCGTGCAGAACCCTAATGGGCTTGTGTGGGATAGAAGAGCTTATTGTACTTTATTGTACCCTAGAAACCCTAGAAACTGTCTATACTGAGAGGAAGGAGAATATGACTGGAGATTCAAAAAGTTGTGAGGTAACAGCAATGGTGCAATGATGGAACACAGGAGATGCAGGAAACTAGAGGAGAGAGCACACTTCAGAGCACACTTTGAATACTTTCTATACTGTTTGCAACTATTTTACTTTATTTTTATGGATTGTTTGCCTCATTATTTTATAGCATTTTCACTTTGGGAGGATCAAATAAATGGGAGTGAGATTTACTGGCAATGTGTCTGGAGTATAAATTTACAAAACATTTTACATGTGACAAAAGCTTCACAAATGGAAGAAGCACAAGAAAATTATATTTAATTTTCTTTGGTGCTTTAGATAGGATATAGACAGAATGGAGGTAGTGTTAAGACATTGTTCACAAGAATTTGCCCAGGTAACTGTATTGTCCCCCATTATATGGGTTTTACTGAGGAAGAGTGTGGGAGGTCCCTGGGTGGGAAGAAAGCCCAGCCCAAGGGGTGTGTTGTTGGAAGCAAGCTGCAGAGAGAAAGTGGGGAGGCAGTTTGATTGATAGAGGAGGTGGAGCTGAAGGCGATAAAGACTCCTGTTTGGAGATGGGGGGAGAAGAAGTGGTCTTTGGTTGTCTGTACCTCTGCTGGGACCCTTGGTGGAGAGGGGGATCCCAAAGGTTCAAATAAACTCAGGCTGAATTGAGAAGGGGTTGTGGCCCATACAAGTGGCAACTGGGATGGCATGGGAAACTGTGAGTGGGTAAGGCGAGCCCAACCCAAGAGCAGGACTAAAATAGGCAGTGGCGTACCAAGGGGAGGGGGGGCGGTCCACCCCAGGTGCACGCCGCTGGGGGGGGGGGGTGCCACGTGCCGGTCAGCGTCGTTCGTTTCCATGCTCCCTCTGCCCCGGAACAGGTTACTTCCTGTTCCGGGGCAGAGGGAGCATGGAAACCAACAATGCTGACCGGAGCGCGGCACCCCCCCCCAGCAGCATGCACCCGGGGGTGAGGGGGTTCTTTCGCTGGGGTGGGGGGTGTCCTTTCGCCGGGGGGGGGGGGGGGTCACGTTGCACCCAGGGGGGCGGGGCGCATCGGCAATCCGCCCCGGGTGTCAGTGCCCCTAGGAATGCCACTGAGAATAGGGGAAGCCTGTTCAAGGCTGGAATGCAGCTCCAGAAGTGCATTGCTGGAAGAAGGACAGCCTAAAGGGTCTGTGTCTGAAGGAAGTGGATTGTGATCAAGGAAATACAGGAGCAGCCTTGGGTTATTACCAGCCTCTGGGATGGGTAAAGGACAGGAGTATCTGTAAATGTGTAAATACTGAACTTGGTAAGAAGATCAAGTTTGGAAAGAGGGTTGAGGCTGTAATACACAATCTTGAATGGACAAGAGGAGTTACACTGTATCTTACAGTCACCCCCGGGGTTCCTGATGAACTCGGTGTAACTCCCAGAACTGGATGATTGCAGTCGGGCCAGGTTCTGAAACCACACCGTGAAACACCGGAAGTGACGTAGAGACACTATCCACGTCTCCCACCCTCAAAGAATGGGAGAGGAAAAATAAACTAATTTTTGAATTCTTTCCCAAATTTCATCTAGTAAAGAGATGCAACACTCTAGATTTTCTTTAAATACTATAACAAATTTTATTGTATTAAATTTTCTTATAAAACCTTTTCATTTGTCTTATATGCAAAAAAAAAAACAACATTAAACTTTTCTTATAACCGATACCAAATTTGCTTAACAATCAACTCAAAGAGTAACTCTGTACTTCATTCTTTTTCAGATACTCCTTCCTCAACCCGAAAATAAATCAGATAAGTATTGTTCTTTCTGTTTTCAATTTTTCATAAAACAATCTTGTAAAGCTTTTTCTCTCATTTATTAATCTATCACAAGAATTTAATTCTTTGTGTCTATTTTGTTTTTCAGGTTTCCTTTTCCAACAACGTTCACCTCCCAGGATCAGGTAAGTATATAGTTTATTTTTCTCTGACCCCCTTGTCTTTCCCTTATTTAGAATACCCCTTCACACACAGTCACTTATCTACAGAAAGATCTTCTTTTCTCCGGAATGTGATGCCGTCTTTCTTGCGGTGGGTCCCTTGTTGTTTTCAGCGAGCTGCCAATCACTCCTCCGTAGATTTTCACCCTAAACCTACTCTTAAATAAACTAAAGGTAGGCAAAACCCTATCTACCTGAATTCAAGGAGCAATTTTCTTTTCTGGGGAGAGTTTTAAATAAAAACTGTGGCACAAGTAAACTATTAAAATAAAGTTATCAAATGTTTTCCCTATCTTCCACGCCTATGCTATTTTATTTTTTTTCTTCCCTACTTTACTCAGAGTGGCTAGCCAGCACTCCTTTACAACGTCAAGTCACAACATACCACTATCAGCACTAAATGATAAAATTTCAACTCACCCCTTAGCCTTACATGTACACCAATCACACAGCTCTTCTTCCCCTAAATTAAGATTTTATTTCCCAAAATCACCCCCTTTCTGTTCCCACGCTCTTCACCATTCATACATACAAATCTCTAGCCCTGCTTCCCTTTACCACCCCATCACCAATATAATGGAACCCCAAACACCATTAAATTTTAAATCAACCACCTCTCAATCATACATTCACTTACACCTTCACTCCAGTCAGACACTGTCACCCAAAAACCCCTCTTTATACCAACTTCCTTCCTTTTAACCCTCTTTTCCTCCTCACACTCTCCACAACACATCCAGTCACTCTGGCTGCTTAACCAACTCTGCCAACTGTCTCCTAGCCCCGTCACCTAGGATACCTGACTTTGGCTTGGGTTCTAAACCCCATCTGACCAATCAAATGTCCCTTTTAGCATTCTGCTGACCAGCGGAATTCTAGCCAGCGCTGCTTCATCTCCATTTTATTTTTTTCCTTTTTCCATTGAAATCAATGGAAAAAACATAAAATTTTACATAAATCACCAACATTTTCACCCAAATCACCCCAAAAATTAATACCAAGACAATTTCCCACCTGCCTACTTAACCCTATTTTTAAATTTTAAAATACCCCAATTTAAAGCCCATCTACACCTATTCTTCCAACCCCCCCCCCCCAAAATTCTAAAATTAATTAAAAACTACATCAAAAATTCAAACTCTTTCCCCGCTACCAGCCACGTTGAAATTTAAAATTTAATCCCTAATTAACCCCTTAAAATCAGCCCCTTCCCAAAACACCCCTCAAAAATATTAAAATTCAAAAACTAAATCACCCGAAAAATCCCAAAAAATCCCCCGACCCAAAAACTGAAAGCAGAATTTAAATTCAATAAAATCCTGATTTTTTAAAAATAAAAACGCTATTTCTCCAATTTAAAAATAAATAAATTAAAATTTTAGGTCAAAAGACCCCTTACCTGAAAGTAGAATTTTCCCACACTCGAAGACCTCCATCTGTGCCGGTCCCGACACTCTCCACGTGAAATCGGAGTTAAAATAAAAAATCTTCCGAGCCCGGGCTCAAAATTTAGGCCCCGGCTTCGGCCTAAACGGGACACGCACGATCCCGATTCGTGCATGTAGCGCGCCCCCTACGGGAGCGCGCCCGCACATTTTTTTTCCTCTTCCGACGCTCCTCTTTACTTTGGCGCCTAGCGCCAAAGCCAAAAGTGGCCCCAAACGGCCCCGAAACGGGGCGAAGAAACCCAGCTTCGTCCTTCTACACCCGGGGACGTGCCCAACCGTCCCCGGGCTGCAAAACGGCACCGCTGCCCCCGAAAACACAGGCCCGAAAACCCAGAACCTGACCCGAACGCCTTTTAACTCCCGAGGACATGCTCAATCGTCCCCGGGAGCCCCCCCCAACACAAAAAAAAAACCAAATCGACGCTGCCAGCACTGAGCCCACCGGACCCAGGTAACCATTCAAATCCTGATTTTCTTTTTAATCATATATTACATGTACATATGGAGTTATAAGACATTGACTTACCTGCTGGTTGCAGAAAGTTCAAAAAAGTTGAGTTTGCATTGAATCAGCATTCTTGGAGTGTCGTGGGTTCTTGGCAGTGGGAGTGAGGACGTTTGCTCCTGGGACTGATGAGAGTGGATAAAGAAGCCCCACTTAATTTTTCCAAAAGCCCCAGATCTCTATTCCGGACCTTAACCCACTCCCAAACTCAAACTGAGAGAACTAAGCTGGATGGGGAGTGTAGAGTGAGCAAGAGTGTGGTATAATGGAGGTAGAGATTATCCCTGTGACCTGGGTCGGTGTGGAATGGGCTGAGCTGGTGCTGGAGTTGCTGAGGCCCGGGTTACATAACAATAAGCTTGGTAAATTCCACAGGCAACTTAGTATGTGCACAGGTACATTTGAACCTGCGGACTTTTCCACTCCAGCCCAAATTTATATGAGACTGTTTCAATCAGAGACACTGTTCAAGCATCTACATACAGACACACACTAAATCAGGCAAGATAATTGCTGGTCATGTATTTATTCATCAGTGTTCCATCCCCACCTCTGCCCTCCATCATGTAAAGTTCTTGCATTTGCTGCCAGCTCTTTTTCTCAGCCTGTAACAGCCCCATCACACTTCCTCAATTCCTCTTATATTATTACCCCTTCTGAACAATCCCCCTCCTCCACTAGTTCCACTCAGGGCTGGTTCAAGGGATTGTGGTGACCTGAGCCAACTTTTGCTTTGGCGCCCCCTTGCTCATCAGCCCACTCCCCTGCCTCAGTACTCCTCAACCTCAGCTCCATTTTAGCCAGCCAGCCCACCTACATAACCCCAACCCTCGGGTCCAGGCACAGGGTTACCATATGGTTCCAGAAAAAGGAGGACACATTGATCCAGTTCGGGTTTTGTTTCCATTGAAAGCAATGAAAGTAAAACCCAGACTGGCTCAATCTGTCCTCCTTTTCTGGAGCCATATGGTAACTCTAGTCCAGGGGACAATGGGGGTAGGATCAACCTTCATTTGCTCCTGCCCTGGTGGCTTTTGTTCTTCAAAATGATTCTACTAGGAGATTCAAACTATCGTGTAAGAGAAAAAAAAAGCCCTTGTACGGCAGCTTGAACACCCTAGCAGTAGTTCTGTAAGATTGCCACTAGGAGTCAGCAGCACATTTCAAAGTAGGCTCAAGAACATTGTTTCTCAACCACTCTTTGGGTCACACCCAACCAATCAAGTTTTCACGACATCCATGACTATGCATAAGAGATTTACATGCCAAGAAGACAATGCATGCAAATCTATCTCATGCATATAGATTGCATATATCAATTGTTGGTACTATTATTATTAAACTCTCTCAACTAAATATATTTACATTAAAAATATGTACTTTATTCAACAAATATACTGATAACAATAAAATCATCTTCTCAAAACCACAATTTTACCTACCTACATTAAACACTCTGGGTATTATCTATACACACTTTATTAACATCATTATAACTATAAAAATATTGTTAGCTTCTCTAACCATTCCCAAGGGTGACAGAAATTCCTAAAATTAAAACTTCCTAAATGAAAAACCACCTCACAGAACTTTGAAACTGAAGTTGATGTAAGCCTTCTTCTTTTTTTTTTTTTTTTTTTTGAAAATATCTTTATTGGTGCCAGAAGGAAAGTGAACACATAATACATTTCTGAACATAAAAACTCTATACATACACGGTCCAAAATATATGCAGACATTCTTTCCATCATTACTTTCCAAAAATGACCAATGTTCCTTATAGGACCATTCATATCTACACCCCATCTGACTTTTCTCATTTTTTATAGAAATGCCTTCCCCACCCCCCTCCCCCTCCCCTCCTCCCCCCCCCCAGTAAGCCTTCTTCTAATAGGACTAATTAGTCTAAACAAGCTACTTAATGTCCATGGCTTCTTCCATGAAGAACAATCAAAATTCTCCTCCACTCCAATGAGCCATATATAATGAAATCTGATATGTTGCTATAACACTTGTTCAAATGTCCCAATTTACTGTTCCATTCTTCAGCTCAAATTCTTTAGTGGCTTCGAAAACCTTTCTCAGAGCTAACCTTAGCTCTGCAAATAAACATGCAGATGAACATTAGCACATACTCCAAAAGAACAATCACAAGGTATAAACACTTGGTCTCCTCATGGACCATGTTTCACCTGGCTTCATCAGGAGACCAAATCCTAAAAAGTAAAAACATAACCGCTGGAGGGGAAGGAAGCGTTAAAAGGTAAATTGGGGGTAGAGGGTTGAGAGAGTAGGGAAGCTGCCAGACTGCAGGTGGGGATGAGAAAAATGGGGGTTGCTGGAGAGGATGGAGTCTTGGGTGAATTTCTTCATAAAGGCGGTTTGGGGGGGGGGGGGAGGCGCTGCTGCAAGCTGGATGAGCAAGGAGTTGGCCACTGTAGGGAAGCTGGTGAGGAACAATTTTGGTGTCCTTGTGGCTTGGTTCTCTCCAAGGCTTCAGATAGAGCCTAGTCTCCCCCAATAGCATTTGCACAGCACAGGAACTTACCAGCCTCTTCTTCCTATGACTAGAGCAGCCTTCCAATTTACTGGATCATATCACAGTCTCTGCAGTGGATGGAGGGAACAGTGTAGAGCTATAGAGGATTAAACTCTGGAAAATATCCAGACACTTTAACTATCCTACTGGCTTAGAGACAGATAATTTCCAAATTTGTAGAATCCTGAAAACAATCCAAACAGTTGGCAATCCTTACTTCCTGAGTCCTGAACTCATCTGCCAAGGCACATACCTAGTTTGCCTATGTTTTAATTGGGCTCTGATCAGAGTCATCAACCAGGAAAAGGATCTAGGTGTCATCATGGACAATATATTGAAAATTTCTACTTATTGTGCAGTGACCAATAGAATGTTAGGAATTATTAGGACAGGAATAGAGAATAAAATCTAGAATATCACAATGCCTCTGTCTATATTGTGGTGTGACTGCTTTTCCTTGAGTATTGTGTAAAATTCTGGTTGCCACAGTTCAAAAAAGATATAGTAGAATTGTACAGAGAAGGGTGACCAAAATAAGAAAGGGGATGGAACATTTCCCCTAGAAGGAAAGACTAAAAAGGTTAGGCTCTTCGGTTTGGAGAAGCTACGGCTGAGGTGAGATATGATAGAGTTGTATAAAATGAAATGGAATAGAACCATAACTACATAAGTACATAAGTATTGCCATACTGTGACAGACCAAAGGTCCATCAAGCTCAGCATCCTGTTTCCAACAGTGGCCAATCCAGGTCACAAATACCTGGCAAGATTCCCCAAAAGTTCAATAAATTTTATGCTGCTTATCCCAGAAATAAGCAGTGAATTTTCCCAAGTCATTTTAATAATGGTCTATGGACTTTTCCTTTAGGAAGCCATCCACCCCGCTAAGCTAACCACCTTTACCACAGTGAATGTGGATCAGTTATTTACTCTTTCAAAACATTTGAAGACCAGGGGCATACAATGATGTTACTAGGTAGTGCAGTTAAAACAAGTTGGAGAAAATATTTTTCACTCAACATATAATAAGCTTTGGAATTTGTTGTCAGAGGATGTAGCAAAAGTTTACTTGAGTTTAAAAAAAGGCTTGGACAAGTTCCTGGAGGAAAAGTCCATAAACTATTATTAGATGGTACGTATGCTAGCACTATAGAAATGATAAGTGATAGTAGTAGTAGTAGATGGACTTGGAGGAAACCCTGAAATAAGCAGCATGTAACCTTTCTAATTTCTGGGATCCTGCCATGTATTTGTGGCCTGGATAGGTCACCACTGAAAACAGGATACTGGGCTTGATAGACCTTTGGTCTAACCAAGTATAGCAATTCTTATAGTCTTAGGGTTGAATGGAACAGTAGCCAAAATTTCCATTGGTTTGGAAAGAATAATAAAATCATACAAAGTGTAAAATTATCTCTAACCATTAGATGGCACTCTCATTTAAACCATAGGATGCCACTGTAGAAAGGCAACAGATAGTGCAATGTTTCTCCACCACTAGGAAGCAGAATACATAGTAACCAAAAGCAATCTAAAGGGCCCTTTTACTAAGGCGTGTAGGCACCTACATGCATCCAATGTGCATCAAATTGACACTACCGCCTGGCTAACGCATGCCCTGGGAAGTAATTCCATTTTTGGCATGCGCCCAAAACACGCGGTAGAAAATATTTTCTGTTTTCTACTGTGGGGCGCTTACCCGGTGGTAATTGTCAGTTGGCGCACACTGGACACTTACTGCCTGGTTAGCACATGAGACCTTACCGCTGTCCAGGGGCGTAGCCAGACAACAGATTTTGGGTGGGCCTAGGCAAGAATTGGATGGGCACCAAGTGTTCTCCCCCCCCCCCCCCAAAAAAAAACAAAATCTCAGCTGGTGGGAAAACGCTTCTTTCCACCTTGGCAGCAGGAATGCCCTGAAAACTGAGCATGCACAGGTGCCGGTGTTGTGGAGAGTAGCATTTTCGTTACCATCGGGGGAAATCTTCAGCTGGCGGAGCTTGGGATTACCACCAGTTGCCACTAAACATGTGCTACTGTTGGGTGGGCCTGAGCCATAAATGGGTGGGCCCTGGCCCACCGAAGCCCACCTGTGGCTACGCCACTGCCGCTGTCAATGGGTGACGTTAAGATCTCAGGCCGAAAATGGACACGCGCTGGTTTTTATTTTGCTGCATGCCCATTTTATGACACAATAAAAAAATTCATTTTTCCAGGTGCGCTCAGGAAATGGACCAGCGTGCGTCCAAAACACACGCCTACACCAGTGCAGGCCACTTTTGGGCACACCTTAGTTAAAGGGCCCCTAAAACTGTTCAGTCACTAGATGTAAAAGTAGAAAGTTATATGATTTGATTTTATGTAAACTGCTTTTTTTCATAAAGGATCATGGATTTGATATACCACATTTCTGTGGTACAACCAAAGCAGTTTACATATATATAGGTATTTCTTCTGTCCCTAGTGGGATCATCATCTAAGGTTTTTTTTTGTGTTTTTAAAAAAATACTTGGGGCAATGGAAAGTTAAGTGATTTGCCCAGGGTTACACAGAGAGGTAGCAGGAATCAAGCCCAGTATTCTAGGTTCTTAGCCCACTGCATTAACCATTGGGCTATACCTCCACAACATAGAACTTGATCACTAGGTTTCAGTGTAGAATTTACAAATAAGAAAATGAAATACACATCTCAAGTCATTAAGAGCCAGTCTAGCAGTGAAGGAGCAACAGGGGAGGTTCCTTATGGGGAATTCTTGATAATAATATCTAACCCGTGAGTGTGTGTGTGTATGTATATGTGTGTTCATATGTAGGCCATTGATTCCCAAACCTGGTCCTGGAGGAACCCCAGCCACTCAGGTTTGCAGGATATCCAAATTCAAATTTCTCTCATGAATATTCATTGTGGATGTCCTGAAAACCTGATTGGCTGGGATGCCTCCAGGACCAGGTTTGGGAACCACTGACGTAGGCGATGTCAAAAAGACTGTCTTCCGTCATCAAACACATGAAAGAAAAACTGGTACCTCAATACAAACTGATCAGAAATGTGTGAAAATTAGAAGCTTAAGTAACCAAAATATAGCTTTTAAACTAAGCTGCAGTAACTTGAGGTGAGTACAAGTCAAACCACACAATGGGGCAAAACCAGGATTGGATCCACCTGACCAAAAGAAACAGAGACAACAGGTTACCCTGTCCCTTACAAGCGACTTTGATGAAGGGGTGAATATTTTTATTACATAACCAATGTGAAACACTGGGGACCATGTAGAAGGGGAAAGCAGTACTTCTACCACAGAATAGCAGCTTTGTAACAGTGCTGACTGTTCCTGTATACTGAATCTACCATAAAACTGCAGTGGCAATGGGGGATATATTATATTTATTTTATTTAAGAGATTTATTTTTTTCCTTCTTCAAAATAGACCCAACTATCAGCCCTGCTATTTATCATCAGTGATAGACTTCAGTACAAAAGAAAAAAATGTCAGAAAATACCAAAGTCAATAAAGCTTATCTCGCTACCATCCAATCAGAGGACACCGGTGAGAATCAAGGAGACAGGTTTGTCTGGTTGTCATGGCAATGGACCAGCAGGAAGGGCCTGCTTATGCTAAGAAGGGATGCCATCCTCCCTCTGCCTGTCTCCCCCCCCCCCCCCCCCCCCCAGTTGCAGAAAATTTAACAGCTTTTCTATGGTCCTATAAGGTCCGACTGGGGGTAAGAAAGGGTGGTAAGTGGTAAGAGAAAGGCAAGAGCTAGGTGAGGACAGGGCAAATGGAAGAGTTCAGAGCTTACTTACTGCTGCAGTTTCGCAGAGCCATCTCCCACTGATGCATCTACACTCTGACTCTCCCAGTTCAGAACAGACCAGGGACTCAAACATGCCTGCATGTTTCTGGGAACACTTTATATCCACTTCATACTGCCAATGTGAGGGGTTTCATTTTCTATATGTGCTTATATTTTCATAGAATGACTGCAAATCTAAATTAACTCCACACTCTATCCAGTGACGTTTTTGGTTCTGTCTCAGTATTCTAATCTCAGTTCTAATAAATTCTGATGTAGCAAGGGGTGCTGCAGGGCAAGAGTGAGGTACATTGGCAGACCTGTGTATGAGATCTCAGTACTAGAATGACAGGGAGTGCTGCAGGGCAGGAGTGAGGTGCACCGACAGACTTGTGTGTAGGGATTTCACTACTTGAATAGTAGGAGTGCAGCATGGCAAGAATGAGGTGCACTGGCAGAGCCGGTGTAAGTCTCAGTACTGGTGTAGCAGGAAGTCCTGCAGGGCAGGAGTAAGGTGCACTGGCAGAGCTGGGTATGAGATCTCAGTACTAGAATAGCAGGAGTGCTGCAGGGCAGCAGTAAGGTGCATTGCTAGAGCTGTGTGTGAGTCTCACTGATGTAACAGGGCATGCTTTGTGGCAGGAATGAGGTGCACTAGTAGATCTGTGTAGGGCAGAAGAATCTAAATTTGGAATAGAAGAGGTCAGGAATGAAATGTATTTTGAGAGCATGGCATTGGAAGTGCTCTGCTACAGTGTTTTTACACTCTAGAGTGTGCCACAAAATGCTCATTCTGTCCCAGAAAATATGGTGATATGTGCCTCCTTTCTTGTGGATGGGACATGCTCTGTAACTTAAAAGAAAGCCTTATTTTATTCCAGTGGATCCATTACTCAGAAACGTGTGTGCCAAGATTAGAAACAGATGTCTTATGATGAGAAAACATTATCTTTGGACTGCATAGCCACTAGATAGTCCCAGAGTGAAAATAGGGAACCCTGGGGTAGTCACTAAACTTGCTACAGCTATGCAGAAAGCAGATTCCATGTGCTCTGAGTAACTATTGGCTTCATATTCAAAAACACTTATCAGTGTAGCAGCACCTGCTACCCTGATAAGTACAGCTGATTGGGGCCATCCATCAATTTTCAGTGGCATTATCTGGATAGTACTGCTGAAAATCATTACAGATTGCCCTGGTGCTATCTGAATAGCACCAGGATGGTACAAGGCAGGGAGGAAAGCATAGGCATCACTATGAGGTGTCACAGGGTAGCATGTGCTTCCTCCAAAAAATGGCCTGTCATCCTTTTGTCACAACAGTTCCAGGCAATATGATCCTTCCTAGGTTTTGGTTTACCCCTCTTTCACCTTAACCCTTACCCATTTATGTTACCTCCCTCCTTTGTTTTGTTGGATCTCACTTCTCGGTTTGAATGCTACCTTTCCTATTTAAACTTTGTAGTTTCTTTTCTTTCTGTTTTTGTGTGAATTTTTGTATAGCATTGTACACCACTGTGATCTGCAAGTTAGTTAACGGCGGTATAGCAAATCTTATTAAATAAATAAATAAAAATCCAGCAATATAACATGGTGCTCCATGATTCTTATAGACCAAGTTGAATGCTTCCTTCTTTAGCATGGTTCAATATAATGGTTGACTCATGCAGTGCTCCCTACAGTACAGAGCACATGCGGTTGAAACACTCAAATGCACAGGAAAAGGAAGCCGTAAAAAAAGGTCCAAAATTTCCACAAAAGTTCAACACAAAAAAAGACACAGGTGGAAACAAAGCTTCAAAAGATCAATCCAGGACGAGAGGTGAGATGCTCCAAAACAAACTTTATTGGGGACCCAACACGGTCCGTGTTTCGGTTTTTAAAAAAACCTTCATCAGGGGTCAATCAGTAGTTGCACAGGAGATATATTGACAGACAAAGGAGCTCGTGAAAATGTAGTCTCCCAGGACTTTTAGCCTGCTGATCTCCTTTGGACCCCAGTCCTCCCCCAAGTCCATAAGGAGAGAGCCCCTGAAAGATACTGGCTAACCTTATGGACTTGGGGGAGGACTGGGGTCCAAAGGAGATCAGCAGGCTAAAAGTCCTGGGAGACTACATTTTCACGAGCTCCTTTGTCTGTCAATATATCTCCTGTGCAACTACTGATTGACCCCTGATGAAGGTTTTTTTAAAAACCAAAACACGGACCGTGTTGGGTCCCCAATAAAGTTTGTTTTGGAGCATCTCACCTCTCGTCCTGGATTGATCTTTTGAAGCTTTGTTTCCACCTGTGTCTTTTTTTTTTTTTTTTTTTTCAGGAAAAGGAAGCACCAGCATGGTCTGTAAGACCTAAGAAAACCTAATCAGTTGCACCTCCTCTGTTGGGTCATGCTTGTGAATGCTCCGACAATCCAGCACACTTGAAGAGATGCTGAGAGAGGCCCTGCTGAGGGGAAGAAAAGTTCACTGCTGATTATATTACCTGCTGGGAAATTGCATTAAAACTTGGGAAAAGGTAGACTTGAGGTGAAATAGATAATTTCAGTATATTTTTAAAAATTTACTTATTTAGCAAAGGCAGTTTAGAGAATAGTTTAGCATTTAAAGTCCCTGTTAGAGGTTCATATAAAAGCTGTTTCAGAATATAGTTTAGCATTTAAAGTTGCTGTTTTAGAGTTTACCATACAGTTTAGAGCACAGCTAGCAGTTAAAGGAAGCTTCTGTTTAGCATTTAAGTGCTATCTAAGGAGACATGTCAGAAGAGGAAGGTGATAGATAAACCCATAGTGCAGGATGAGTTAGTAACCTCTCCTTTCTATCCTTCCTGTGGAGTGCTAGAGCTCAAAGGGAGTATCCAGACTCTGGAGAGTGGGTCCCAAACAGGGGAGTCTCAACACAATCTGCTACCTGAGGTGAGAGATGAGAGGGTGCCCCTCTCAGGCACTCAAAAATGGGGGCCTCCCCAGAGCTCCTAACTTAGAACACCAGTCAAGTGGTTGCCCCATGAAAATAAGAAAACAACTTATATTTCCAGTCTATATAATAGAAAAAAAAAATAAAAGCTTTGCAATGCTGTTCATATGCAGCAAATATTACAGCAGTTTAATTATACAGTATAGGACTCTAATATAAAAATATTGATTCCTGGTTTGACATGGTGTTAAATGTAAATATATAGTCTGCAAAAAGAAAGAAGATGCAAGGTACTCACACACTAAGGAACATAAAAGAAAAAAGTGAGAACCATATGCCCCCATTCAGATTCTGGGAATTTCTAGGGATGTGTTTCAATTGGAAATGAAACAGGAAATTTTATATTTTCTATTTGCTTCTCTTGTATTTTGAAAACCAACCAACCAACCAAACAAACAAAAAAACAAGTTAGTTACCTATAGCAGATGTTCTTCATGGATAGCAAGGTATCACCAACAGAGTTCAATTGGAAAAGCTTTTCCAGTTCAGTAATTAGTAGAAACTTTTGAATTGCTTTTCTGTGCATGTGCACTAATTTTTGCCTGTTGCCATCATGTGGGAACTCCTCATTGTATTTATTCATCAACAGTAGAATACAGCTCTTTGAGGCGGTGGGCAGGTACATGAAGACTTGTATCCTGCTGTCCACTGAGAACATTTGCTACAGGTAAATAACTTACTTTTCTTCAAGGGCAAGCAGAATAGCAAACCCTTAAGGCATGGGAGTCCCTAGCTACTAGCTGCCTTCAACAGAGAGAGAAAAAAAGAGAATGCATAATAAGATGTTGATATAGGCAGATGCCAACTATTTTTTGGTGACAGCAGCCTTTTACAATAATTTTCTCTTCTTTCCTTGCCTTTTTTTTTTTTTTTTTAAAGATAACCTGGAACAAAAAAGAATGGGCTTAGGGGATAGAGTTGGATTCAAATCCCCAAAGAGATTCTCTTTTTCCAAAGAATAGTGAACTATAAATATATGAACAGAGAACCATGTTGCAGCTCTGCAATTCTCAAGTGGGCTACCAATGCTGCCATAGCTCTGACATTAAGAGGTGTGACATGTCTTTCAAGAGTTGAGCCTTTCTAGGTATAAAGAGGAAAATGCAGTCTGTTAGCCAATTAGATAGCATGTGCTTGTTGATGGCAGCCATCATTCTTTTAGACACAAAAAAACAAAAAGTCTGGTGGACTTTATAAAGGCTTTAGTTCACTCCAAATAGAAGGCCAAGAATCTTTTGCAATCCAATGTGTGCAGGTTGCTTTTACCTGGGCAGAGGATTTCAGCACATTGTCTACAGTGAAACCTAGATCTTTTTCTTGGGT
Source organism: Microcaecilia unicolor (assembly GCF_901765095.1). Lineage (NCBI taxonomy): Eukaryota > Metazoa > Chordata > Amphibia > Gymnophiona > Siphonopidae > Microcaecilia > Microcaecilia unicolor. The sequence goes on along the minus strand of NC_044034.1, from coordinate 294,447,742 downwards.
GTTGACTCCCAAGATGGACTCTAGCATCAGATAACTACGATTTGGATTATTCTTCCCAATATGCATCACTTTGCATTTGTCCATATTAAATTTCATCTGCCATTTCAATGCCCAGTCTTCCAATTTCCTAAGTCTTCCTACAATTTTTCACAGTCTGCATGTGTTTTAACAACTTTGAATAGTTTTGTGTCATCTGCAAATGTAAGCACCTCACTTGGTGTTCGATTTCCAGATCATTTATAAGTATGTTAAATCGCACCGGTCCCAATACAGATTCTTGTGGCACTCCACTATTCACTCTCCTCTGCTGAGAAAAATGGCCATTTAATCCTACCCTCTGTTTTCTGTTCAATAACCAATTCCTAATCCACAGCAGAACATTGCTTCTTAACCCATGACTCTTTAAATTTCTCAGGCGTCTCTCATGAGGAACTTTGTCAAAAGCTTTCTGAAAATCTAGATACACTACATCAACCGGTTCACCTTTATCCACATGCTCATTCACACCTTCAAAGAAGTGAAGCAAATTGGTGAGACAAGACTTCAAGTGGCTGAATCCATGCTGACTCTGTGCCATTAAACCATGTTTGTCTTTGTGTTCCATAATTTGAATCTTTATAATTGTTTCCACTATTTTGCCCAGCACTGAAGTCAGGCTTACCAGTCTGTAATTGCCCAGATCTCCCCTAGAACCCTTTTTAAAAATTGGCATTACATTGGCAACCCTCCAATATTCAGGTAGCTGAAGTACTGTGGGAATAAAGCAACAACTAACTTTTGTGCAAACGCTTAGGATAGTTTCTGTTATTACAGAAATTAAATTGAAATTGTGGTAACTTTAATTGCAAACTTGAACATCTTATTGCCTTTGTAATATATTGCAAAGTATTCAACACCATGTACCATTTTCTTTACTACCATCAAACTCTACCATCAAACTTTAATTGGTACCAACTTAAAAAAACATATCCAAATGTTTCCATTTATTACTACTTAATAAAATATTGAACATTTTTTCTTGTCAAATCCCTTGGTTGCATGGAGTTTATTTGGAAACTCTACCAGAAACTGACATTTCTATCAAACTATTTCTTTACAGTAATTCTCTTCTCGTCTACTAGAGGGATTACATTATGATCACTGTTTCCCAGTGGACCCAAAACTGTTGCCTCTTGTACTATGCACTGCATTCCATTAAGGGCTAGATCTAAAATAGCTCCCCCTCTTGTTGGTTCCTGGACCAGTTGTTCCAGGAAGCAGTCATTTATTACATCTAAGAATTTTACCTCTACTCACCACTGACGATGTATCATACAACCTGGACATCCTACAAAAGAATACTCTAAGAGCCCAGAAGCGTCACACTCCCCAATACCTCTCTCCCTAAAATGAAGGATATTATTTATTTTTACATTTATATCCCACTTTAACCAAAGCAGATTACAGAATTAGCATACATAATAAAACCATAAAAACTTAGAATAAACATAACAAAATTCAGAAAGTCCAAATGGCAGTGACTAACATTTACCACCATCATTCTACAAATGCTTTCTCAAAATAGTGAGCCTTCAAGTACCTCTTAAACTGATAAACATTTGCACACAGTCTCAGAGTACCTGGAGTTTATTCCACAACAAAGGCCCAGCTATTGAAAAGGCATGGGCACCAGTCTCTGCATAATGACACGCTGTGGCAGATGGTACAACCAAATGCTTCATCACTTCCGAACGCAGTGATCGAATTGGCTGATAAGTACTCAGCACTTTCAAAAAATACACTGTCACATTTGCATAAATTCTCTAATGTCTTAATACCAGAATCTTAAAACATACTGTTATATGTCACTGGTGACTTTAAGATAGGAGTAACATGAGATGATTTTGGCAACCGTACAATCAAACGTGCCACCGTATTCTGGATGATCTGCAGAGCCTGGAAATGAGTAGATGTCATGCCTAAATAAAGAGAATTACAATAATCAATTTGGTTAATGCTGGCAGATACTGAAGATAGCTGAAGTTAAGATGGCATCACCTACTAAACAACAATCCATGCTGATTATGTTGTAGGATCAGGTAGGTAGGCTAGCAGAAAATTACTAAATAACAATTATTTTGGACTCATTTCTAGGAATACGATTGTACCTCTTATTTGGCCTTAAGCTCTGCTACTAGGCTGTACCAATGAAAGGGGCAATGCCAAAATGAAATGTATGATTTATTATAGATATAAAAATAACAATATGGCAAAATGCAAAGCAAGTTACAAAAATGTACTACCAAAAATACTGATTATTACCAAGAGATAAATAAATTAAGATATATATATATATATATATATATATATATATATATATATATATATATATATATATAACTATATGTATGAGTGATTACACAACTATAATATATATCCTGCGTAGATTACACACTTAGCAGTGAGTTATACTACTGACCACAAATCCTGGGACAAACTGGTCCTTCACAGACAAAAACCATAGACTCTACCCTGAACCATAGGTATAAAATCATGTAAGCTCATCACAAGAGGTCCCTTAGATTCAGAGTCCAAAGGGATGATGAATTGAATTCCTCCATTGAGACTCTAGCAGAATTCTCTGCAAGTCTATCCCAGTCCAGGAATAAAATCCAAGGTCTTTGCTCTGTGCCCTGATTCACAGTCTTATAGGAAACTACAGAGCTACAATGGAACTGACCTTGTCAGCTTTTATCACAAGGAATTCAGTTCACTGCTGTTTAGGAAAATCAGTCTCTCTAGATTCTCTGAGAGAGATGATACACCAAGCAAATCTTCTTTTCTCATCTTCTTTCTTTCTCTTCTGTCCAACATTGGAATCCCTCTCGTTTAGGTGATACCTATGGACCAATCACAAACTGTGTGCTTCTGTGCAGCAGAATTCACGGTCATGTTGAGAGGCCTTGTGATTAGCAAAAATACTCTTTATCAGTCACAAGTCTGATGGTAGCAAACTCCCTCTTGGTTCACATACTTCTAGAGACTTTGTCTCTGTGAAGTAAGCTCCTACGTGTTTCCCAGGAGATAACTGTAGGCTAGTTTGCAGTAAACAACGTGCCCTTGGTTAAAGTCATCAAAGCTATGGCAAGCAGTAATATTCCATTGTAGAAAGCTGGTTTCTGATGTATTCAGGCCACAGGCTGTAGAATCCATATTAGAACAGAAAAAGATGTTCAGGCTTACCAGGCCTCTGACCAGCAAAGATGAGATGTCAGGAAAATACCCCTACAATGTTTGAGGAGTTCATCAAGCCCATTACTCAGTGAGTTAAGGTTGTTTTAGAGGACCCGATGTCCCAAATGAAGTCTACTTTGCAAGAGTTGAGGGATACTATGGGAGCACAAGCTATAAAAATTGAGGATAATCAGCAGAAGATCCTTGTTCAGGAGGTGACAATGGAACAGCTGTCAGAGCAAGTTCAGCAACTGAAATGGCAAAATGCACAGCTTTGGAACTCATTGAAGATCAAGAAAATAGGAGTAGGAGAAATAATCTCCATCTGGTGGTCCTCCCTGAGACTCTTTCTGATCAGATACTCCTACGACTTTATGAGCGTGAATTACTGGAGACTTTAGGCCTGGATGGAGAGTGTGCTGTCAAGGTGGTACCAGACTTGTGAGTTCTTGTTCCAAGTAGAGCGCTGCTGAGCCCGGTACTCAGACCAGGTACTGCTTGGCGGCCGGACAACCCCTTTTTCACCTGCGCTGATCGCCGTTCCCCAGAGGTTGAGCCCCTAGGTGCGGGCGGCCTGCAGGACTTACGAGACGGAGCAGGAAGTGGGGTGGTGAACATAACGGCCAGACAGGCAGCAGGCAAGAGAGTGATCCAGGTACAGGCAAAGTCAATAGGCAGGCAGCAGGCAGGGAAGTAATCCAGGAACAGGCAATATCAGCAGGCAGGCAGTAGGCAAGAGAGTAACCCAGGCACAGGTAAGGTCAATAGGCAGGCAGCAGGTCAAGAGAGTAATCCAGGTACAGGCAAAGTCAGTAGGCAGGCAGCAGGTCAAGAGAGTAATCCAGGTACAGGCAAAGTCAGTCGACAGACAGCAGGCAAGAGAGTAATCCAGGCACAGGTAAAGTCAATAGGCAGGCAGCAGGTCAAGAGAGTAATCCAGGTACAGGCAGCATCAGTAGGCAGGCAGCAGGTCAAGAGAGTAATCCAGGTACAGCAAAGTCAGCAACAAGGGACAAGGTAGAGCAGAAGCAAACTACTGAGCAAGTAACACCTACCAAAGTAGAAGCTGAAGCACCGAGTCCAAGAAGAGCTCAGCTGATAAAGTGCTGGCGTCTGACATCAGCAGGAACCAGCAGGGAGAAGGAGCACAGCCATAAGATAAGAGCAGGGGGAGGAAGAAACCGGAAGACCAATAGGAGAGAAGCAAGGGAAGCCAAAGAATGTTCTCACCCAAACTCAGCCAGCACACACAGCTGACAGGGAAAGGGAAGCCAGGCAGAGAGAGAGCAGATACAGGTGCATGGAAACAAAGCAATCAAGGAGCCTGGAAGCCAGGCAGAGAGAGAGCAGACACAGATGCATGGAAGCAAAGCAATCAAGGAGCATGCAGCCAGAAAGAACTACACACACATGGCTCAGGACTGTGCCAGTCAGATGTGTGTGTCAACGGGACCCCGCGCAGCCCGAGGACGCCGCTTGCGTTGAGGTAGGGGACATGACAGGTAGAAAGAGAACATCGTGTGGACTTGCAAGCAAAAGAGGCAGGTAGACCCCGTCCTGTGATAGTTCATATTCTCAACTTTGCGGTTAAGGTGGTACTTTTAAGTGATGCTTTTTGAGAATTTCTTTGCACGTTACAGCGTAGTGTAGAGAGATGATGCTATATTACTCTCAACTCTACAACAAAGGTATCAAGTTTTCACTACTTTACCCTGCTAAGGCAAAAGTGTATCATCAGGGAACAGCTAAACTATATACAACACCCTCAGAACTGCAAACGTTTTTGACCAACTGGAATGCTGTCTAATTACTAATAGATCTTCATGGCACTTGGAATTGGGGTGACAATTGGCTCTCACTTAAGCTCACTGTTAGATGATCGTTTCTTCAAACATGGTTAATTCTCTTTTCCAGTCAGCACTCTGCATTTACTAGACTCCAGCAGCACTATGGACTCTTACTTTGAACTTTCACAGAACAGAATGGTGGCAATGTGTGATCTTGTCTTGCAGAGCCTCCTGGCATGGTGGCCTAGAATTGCCTTTCTGTTGCAAAGCATCTTGTTCATGATCGAGTAGTGTGCCCATTTGGATGGGTGCTCCTACTCTGACTGCTGGAGGTGTTAAGCATTGAACGTTGAACATAGACAGTGCCTATATTGAATTAAAATAATCTCTTTGTTTGAGGTGTGTGTGTGGTGGGACTGGGGACACACATTGGGATTGGGAGGGAATGGCGATGCTTGCAGTTCGAAGATGTGGAGTGGAGAGGGGGATGGGATATTGGGAGGAGAATATGAATGGTTGGTTGTGAAAGGCTTGATATGGATGTGTGTGTGTGTTTGGGCATGATACACCCTTTGGGGTTGGGAGGTGGGTGGGAAAATGATCGGAGACCATACTATACAAGATTTCTTAACTTGGAGACTATGGTGTGCGACTATGTATAAGAGGAAAGATTGACTAAGTTGGAATGTGTTGTATTATCCATGGTATTTTGGTGGGAAGAGTATAGGTCGGGGTGGGGCTAGGGCCCCAATTTCATATGATTGAGGGAGCAATTATCCCTCTAAGCGGAGTGCACAAGCGATTGCTCATATGTTTTAGGAGTGTGACCAACAATTTTTAAAAAACAATAATTTTTGAGCCCCAGTATTAGCAATGCATTTCTGTATATTGTACAAAAAGCATTTTTGTGAGCAACTAGATAAAATCTGTGAGCGACGCTCCTAAAACATATGAGCAATCGCTCATGCGCTCTGCTTAGAGGGAGCATTGACAGCCATCTATTTTGTAGGTGGGAGGGACTCACAAGTTAACCTGTGCTAATCGGTTAGTGAATGGCAATGCCCATGTGCTAACTAATCAGTGCTGAACTTGCCTACTCATGCCCCCAGACCTATCTCCAGTGCTAAAAAATAAATTCTATTTTTTAGTGTGTGGGTAGCGCATGAACATCCCCAAATTACTGTGGGACACCTCAGCACACCCCGTGGTAAGCCATTTTTTGCTGCAGTAAGCACACATAGTTCTTACCAAAGCTTTGCAAAAAGGTCCCAGGTAGTCATTAAACCATCTGGGTTTAGGACATCAGATCAGCCAGTAGGGGAGAAGTGAGCTGTTGCCAGAAATGTTTCCTGTTTATTTTACCTCTAAATAAAAAAAGTTTTGCAATCAGAGTTACGAGGTTTTCTTGACACATATAATGGCAGAGTAAATTCACCTGTGAAATGATCAGACTATGGCACAGAAAGTCAAAAACAAGAAGATACAAAATTGACAAAGGGTTGTGAGGTATAGAGGCATAGTTTCAAAGCATTTAGACTTAGACAATGGAACCCCACCAACTAATTCAAATTGGCTATATAAACGCCAGATCGGTAGTTAACAAAACCATAACAATAACCGACTGGATCACAACTGACAATCTTGATTTCCTACTTATTAATAAGAGGAGGAGTGTGGTAGCCGTGTTAGTCCACTCTTAAGGTTATCAATAGAAATCAAACAAAATAAAACATGGAAAAGAAAATAAGATGATACCTTTTTTTATTGGACATAACTTAATACATTTCTTGATTAGCTTTCGAAGGTTGCCCTTCTCGGTGTGCCCTCCAGGATACAAAATTACCCACTGGACCAGGAACGGAAAAAGAGGAGGAGGAATAGCTATAATATATAACTCCCAATTCACAGTCACAACAGTAGCCGAATCCATTCTTCCCCAACTTGAAATAGCCTCAGTCAGAATCAATCACCCAACCCTCTATGACCACTTAGACCTTATCCTGTTTTACAGACCACCAAACAACTGGCAAGAATCCCAAACGCACTTTATGGATTTCATTTCAAACACCTGTGTTTCCTCCCAAAACCTTCTCATAGCAGGCGACATCAACCTTCACCTTGAAGACACCAACCTAAGCAACATATGCGAGTGCAAGGACTTCCTTCAACTATGGGAACTCCACTGGCCAAACATGCAGCTCACCCACAATAAAGGGCACATGCTAGATATCATCACCTACAAATTCTCATCAGAACCAAATCTCACACTAATAGACACAAAATGGTCAGCCACACCATGGTCGGATCACTACAGAGCAAACCTCTCCCTTCACTGGAAAACAAAAAATACTCAACAAAAACAAAAACAACAAACCTATACTACAAGAGGCAAAATAGACCCACTAATATTTTGGCAACAATTCTACAACGATGAATGGACAGCTCTAACAGATTCCCTCCTATTTCTTAGCGAATGGGACAACAGATGCAGAACGGTACTAGACAGTATTGCACTGATTAAAACCAGAACCTCACGCAGAAATAACTCTATACCATGGTTTAATGAAGAACTAAAAGAACTAAAAACACAGGTCAGAAGTCTAGAACGAGTGTGGAACAAGAAAAAAGACGAATCCATACTCAAAGACTGGAAACAACTACACAGAAAATACAAATATACCATCAGAAAAACTAAAAGAACATTTTACAAAACCAAAATTGGACCAAACTACAAGGATACATACAAACTCTTCTCACTCGTAAACAAACTACTAAATACTACACCGGTCACTTCCAACAACACAGACACCCCATCTGCTACTAATCTAGCAAACTACTTCAAAGAAAAATTATAAAGTTGTGACTCCTGCTACCCAACAACTCAACTAATCATTCAAACCTCCTTGAATGTCTAGACCCAATACCTGGGGAATACCCAGCTGACCGATCATGGACTAACTTTGAAACGCTCTCACTCAACGACATCTCACAATCGCTTGGAAAATATGCCAAGTCCCAATGCAAATTAGACATCTACCCCTCTAGCCTTATCAGATCTGCCCCTCAACAATTCACAACAGATCTCATGAATCACCTAAATTACATGCTAAAAAATGGCCTATTCCCCACGAATAAAGGAAACATTCTTCTTACCCCGCTACCTAAAGATGCTAAGAAAAATACAATGGACTTAACCAATTATCGCCCAGCAGCATCCATTCCACTTATAACCAAACTCATGGAGGGCTTGGTTACGAAACAACTCACCGACTACCTAGATAAACACTCAATTCTACACGAGTCCCAATCAGGATTCCGGTCGAATCACAGTACAGAAACGGTGCTAGTGTCTGTAATGAACTCATTCAAACAATCAATTGCAACTGGCAACAACATACTCCTCTTACAATTTGATATGTCCAGTGCCTTTGACATGGTCAATCATGAAATACTATTACACATACTAGAATACTTCAGAGTTGGCGGTAAAGTTCTGAACTGGTTCAAAGGATTCCTGACCACAAGATCATACCAACTAACAACAAACACGGACACATCAGACCCATGGACACCCAAATGTGGAGTCCCCCAAGGATCCCCCCTTTCATCCACCCTCTTCAACCTGATGATGATACCCTTAGCTAAATTACTAGCTAATCAAAACCTCAACCCCTACATATATGCGGATGATGTCACGATCTATATCCCGTTTAAACATGATCTAAACGAAATCACCAACAAGATCAACCAAAGCCTCCAAATCATGCACTCCTGGACGAATGCATTCCAATTAAAACTGAATGCTGAGAAAACACAATGTCTTGTACTCACCTCACAGCATAATACAAACAACTTCACCACCATAACCACTCCAAACTTTTCTCTTCCTGTCTCAAACAACCTGAAAATTCTTGGAGTCACCATTGATCGAAACCTCACACTCAAAACTCACGTGAAGAACACTATGAAAAAGATGTTCCACACCATGTGGAAACTCAAAAAAGTAAAACCTTTCTTCCCGAGATCCATCTTTCGTATCCTGATACAATCAATGGTAATAAGTCATCTGGACTACTGCAATGCACTGTATGCTGGCTGCAAAGAACAGACCATTAAGAAACTACAAACAGCCCAAAACACCGCTGCCAGACTCATATTTGGAAAACCAAAATATGAAAGTGCAAAAGCCTTAAGAGAGAAACTCCACTGGCTCCCACTTAAGGAACGGACCACGTTCAAAATCTGCACGATAGTACACAAAATCATCCACGGAGATGCCCTGTCCTACATGCTAAACCAAGTGGACCTGCCTCCCAGAAATGCCAAAAGATCATCCCGAAAATTTCTTAATCTACACTTCCCCAGTTGTAAAGGTCTAAAATACAAACTTGTTCACGCGACCTCCTTCTCCTATATGAGTACGCAGTTGTGGAACGCACTACCAGCTAACCTGAAAGCAATTGATGAAATATCCAACTTTCGTAAATCCCTGAAGACGTACCTCTTCAATAAGGCCTACAAAGATAGCTTAACTATACCACCTCACCAATCCACTCTAATCCGAAAATCATCTTTCTATACCTATTTTATTAATACTTCTTTCCATCCTTAATCTCTTTGCATCAACAATTGTATCTGACATCCTGGTATGGCATTACCATAACAGACCTCTGTAAGCCACATTGAGCCTGCAAATAGGTGGGAAAATGTGGGATACCAATGCAATACATAATAAATAAATAATAATAAATTACAAAGTTACGTGGAGGGGCATTTTCGATATGACGTCTAAGTCCAACTTTGGATGTTTTGCTAGAAACTCAGTCCATTAGAAACTCAAATGCGTGAAACCATTCTTCCTGAGTGAAATATTTTGTAACATGGTACAGTCAATGGTACTAAGCCACGCAGATTACCGTAATGGAATCTATGCGGGATGCAAGGTTCAAATCATAAAGAAACTTCAGACCGCCCAAAACATAGCAGCCAGGCTTGTATTTGGAAAAACACGCTTTGACAGCGCCAAACCACTACGAGAAAAACTGCATTGGCTACCAATCAAAGAATGTATCACTTTCAAAATCTGCACAACTCTCCATAAAATTATCTATGGCGAGGCACCGGGATACATGACAGACCTAATGACCTGCCAACCAGAAACACCACAAAATCTGCACGATCATACCTAAACCTCCACTACCCAAGCAGCAAAGGGCTCAAATACAAATCCACCTATGCATCCAGCTTTTCCTACCTAAGAGCACCACTATGGAACACATTACCAAAAGCAGTAAAAACTACGCTAGACCACCTAAATTTTCGAAAAGCACTAAAGACAGACCTGTTCAGAAGAGCATACCCCACCGACCCAACATAAAAATACCTGGACACTTGCAACACAATGTAACCAAAGACCGTAACAGACATTACCTGACTCTTCTTCCCCCCTTCCCTCTCTAAGTTCCCCCAATTGTACCTACCATACAGGCACCTCATTCTACCACAATATCATTTTGTATTCATTCATACCATGTATTTGTTCAGATCGGAATTGGCTAACGCCGTTAACGGTTATATGTAAACCACATTGAGTCTGCAAAAAGGTGGGAAAAGGTGGGATATAAATGTAACAAATAATAATATAATATCTGAGGCTGGCATAGAAGCTGGTAAAGTAATGTTTTTAATCAAATTTTTTGGGGTGGGAGGGGGGTCAGTGAGCACTGGGGGAGTAAGAGGAGGTCATCCATGATTCGATCCAGTGGTCATCTGGTCATTTAGAGCACTATTTTTGTGGCTTATTTGTTAATAAAACAGGTTTAGATCAAAACATCAAACTTATAGCCCTGGATGTTTTTGTTTTGTTCCATTATAGCAGAAAAACATACAATTGTTAGGAACACTCAGATCCCACCCTTAACATGCCCCTGACATGCCCGCTTATGATTTGAATGCACTTCTGATGGACTTCATAGAAAAACATCTAAAAATTGTTTTTTGAAAATACCAATTTGTTTTTGTGAGAAAAACATCCAAATGCAGATTTATGCCACCTTTTAGACATTTTTCTCTTTTAAAAATGAGCCCCATAGTAACCTGTGGAACTTTGTAAGTCTTGGTGCTTTGAAAATGAACCCCATAATATGCTATGTTATCAAGGGAATGCCCTTTTTCATGAGCCAGCTTCACAGCTAACAGAGTAATATGAATTGAGATAAAACTGCAAACATTTGAATCCGAAACATCTTTGTAAGCTGATTCAGTTATTTTCCCTGACTCTGTGCCTGTCTGTATTGCTGTGGGCCAAAATGCTAGACAATTGAGGGGAGGATTTTTGGAGTAGAGCACTGATCAATGTTGTGTAGACTGTAACTGTTTCCTGTAGAAAGCCATGTATGTTTTTTGAGGTCCAGTTCTTCAAACATACTGACCGGATGTTTGTAGCTATTGTACATACCTGAGATATTCACAGTTTCTTCCTTTATGCCAAAAATAGTGATTTTTTGTCTTTTTTGGAGAATAACTGTGCTTATGGACAGATAGACTGACAAATGTTGATTCCTTAAATCTTTCTACATTTTTTTGTGCTGTGGAAAGCATAAAAATGGAATATGGGAGCCCAAGTTCTGTTTGTTGGTTGCAGTGCACTTGAAAACAAACATGGTGAATGAACAGAATGAGAATTGGGGAGTCATACATACTGTAAGTAGGTATAGAGAGATGCTTATCTGTATAATACAAATAGAAAAAAAGAATAACATTTTTATAACATAAGGGAAGAATGTGTGAAATACTATGTTTCATTCCCTTTGGTCTGTTGAGCCTGATCAATGTCTTTGCTATTTCCCTGGAAAAATCGATAATGTTTCCAGCAGTGACCTGGCTGGGCATAGCCTGGTTTCATTGAAGTTGGGGAGAGTCCTTGCTAAGTACTAGCATTACAATCCACAAGACAGACAGTCAGGCACACCGGGGAGCATCTTTTAAACTCAGGGGAGTGCTAACCTTCTCTCCAGTGTTATCATGTACCTCTTGTACAGCTGTTTACCCAGAGGATCAAATCACTGTGATTACTGTCTGAGCAGTATCTGTACAAAGTTATACCTTCCCTTTGCCATGGATACATCAGTCAGCTGGGGGGATGTACTGATACAAGACTGTATAACCATCCAGAAAAGCATTATTACTTTTTTTTTTCTTCTTCTTTTTGAGAATGTAAAGTCACACTCTTGTTACAGGAAACATAAAGGATATAGTTTTTCTAACTTTCAAAGCTTTTGATATGGTACTACATGAAAGGATAATTTTCAGACCAAAAAGAAAAGGGTTTCAGACAATATAATTTCTATAGTGCTTATATGTGCAGCCACACAGTATTCCTGTATGGGCAGGCATGATCAGTAACTGTTGCTATTGTGCTATCCTATTTGCGCCAGTCATGCAGATACATTGAAAACTCATGGGTTTGCACAAATGGGGAAGGTGATCCCACGGTGCATGAAATCAGCACACAGGAAGTGTAGGCCCACGAGTTTTGAACAGGCTGACAGGACTAGTCCAGACAGAAAGCAGCAACAGAAGCTCAAATTGAGCAGATATATCCTATATAATAAAACGCACCTCCAACATTCTGAAGCTGACTGCATGGCTGAGGCATTCCTGCTCTCTGTATCCATCTCCTGAATTGACATCACGTACTTTCGGGTTCGTCACAAGCAGAAGTGACCAACCACACGAGGTTTCTCAGCTTCAGAATGTTGAAGATGCATTCTATTAAATAGGATTTGTCAGTTCCTTGAAGCACAGCCAGAGCTCAGCGTCCTGCACAGTAATGCTCAGATACCAAAGAGAGAGGGGGGGGGGGGGGGGGGGGCTGACACCAGAGATGGGGGGGAGGTATCTCTGTCACACACACACACTCTCTCACACACTCTCTCTCTCACAGTCAATGTCTTTCTCTCACTCTCACACACTGTCTCTCACACTATGTCTCACACTGTATCACATTCACTCTCTATGTGTCACACAGTCACTCACACACTCTCTTGGTCTCATACACTCAGTCTCACAGAGAGTCTGTGTCTCACACACTCTCTCTCTCTCGCACACACTGTATCTGTGTGAAACACACTCTCTCTCACACTGTGTCTCACATACGCACTTGCACACACTCTCATTCTCACACACACACTCTCTCTCTCACAGACACACTCGCACACAGACTCACTCTTTCTCTCTCTCACACACACACACACACACTCGCACATTCACTCTCTCTCTCACACACACAGTCACTCTCACATACACTCTCTCAAACATACACACTCCGAGGAAAACCTTGCTAGCGCCTGTTTCATTTGTGTCAGAAACGGGCCTTTTTTTACTAGTCCTATATATAGCAGGAAAATTGTGTGGGGCAGGGGAGGAAGGGAGAGGCAGGAGGTAAGTTATGGGGCAAAAAGTTCACCTTTTTGAGGCTGTTTTTAACTCCTAACCCCTATTCACTTTGTTCAGTACCCATGTTTGTTTTGTAATTCCCACCTTAAGTAATTCCCTTATCCCTTATTTATCCTGTCTGTCTTGTTTAGATTGTAAGCTCTGTCAAGCAGGGAATGTCTCGTACATGTTCAGTGTACAGTGTTGCATACATCTAGTAGCACTATAGAAATGATAAAAAGTAGTAGTAGTACAGCTTGTGGTTTACCTCCAAGTAGCTGATGGAGAGCTGAGGGAAGAAGAGGAGATGATGGTGGAGAACGTTTCCTGGTTTCACAGCAGGGCTAGAAAGGAAGGAAGGAGAGGGCAGATGATCAGCCTGCTCCAGAGCACCATGAGGCAAGAAAGGAAGAGCTCAGCAGGGCAGTGGGCTGTGAAACACCAGAGAGGCAGATCCTAACTCCCTTCCTCCCTCCCTGGATGGAACAGGTATGGCAACTAAGCTGCTCTAATGAGACCAACTTTAAAACTGGGAGTTCAGGGTCCTCTTCCTTTCCCCAAGAAGGCTAGTTTAAAATTGAGCAAGGGGGGAAGGAGTTATGGAGGATGATATTAGGTGAGAGGGATAAGAGACAGGGAATTTGGTGTTGGAAAAGGTTGCTAGAAGGGCATATGCAAAGAGCTATCATGGGCAGCAGCATGGGGTTAACACCAGGTATGCGTGCAGGTTATTGGCTGCACAATGCAGAAACAGATTCAGCATGGGCGTTAACTCTCACAGTGGACACTGATGTAAAGCCTAGGCTACCAGCTATTCTGTTCTGAAGCAGACAAGTACAGAACTGATTTTAAGGTGCACATAATGTGAGAATTTTACTAGCAGGTCTGAGGCAATGTAGAAGGATGGGCTCACCTTCTGCATTGGGGCAGAAAAGCTAATACCCCACAGACCCTCCCCCCCAAAAAAATGTCAGCTCCCTCATCCAAGATGACACCTACCATTGATCCCCCATTGGCACTCCAATCCGATCTGACCCCCCTGCCAAGAATGACCCCTTTGCCCCACTCCCTCTCCCACCTGACCCTCCACCCCACTGTTAAAAAAATATCCCTCAAGCACCCTCTCCACCCACCGTGTACCTTCAAAAAGCCAGGATTGATGCCTATTTTCTCCTGCCTCTGCATTGCCATCTTGATATTGGTGGTGCCTGACCCTGCACAGTGCATTCTGGGTGGGTGGATACCACCAAATAAGGGAAAAATTCTTTCATTTGACAGACTGGCCCTGCTCCAAGGAGGTTTAATGACAGGAGACAGCATGAGCCTATCTGGCCCATTGTGTGGGCTGAAGCGAGTATATGGAGCTTGTTTCCCCATCAATTACATTGTTTTGGGTGTACCAAGATGGCGGCAGCTGCATTGGAGAGAATTGAAACCTCCTTGGGTAGAGTGGGTGGAGACCAGCTTCAGCCTTGTGATATCATGCTGTCTCCTGTCATTAAACCTCCTTGCCCTGCTCAGTGCATCCCAGGATGTATCACATGGAATCTGGCGCTGCCATTTTTCAAGGTGGCAGCATAGAGGCAGGAGCGAGTGGGAATCACTCTTGCCTCTTTGAAGGTACATGACTGAGGGTGGGGCGTGGGAGGTGCCCTAGATACCATGGATATTTTTGAATGGTCGGCAGAGGAGTTGGGCCAAGGGAAGGAAGGGGTACCTTAGACACAAGAAATATTTGGGGGGTAAGGGGGTGCCCTAGACACCAGGGACACATTTTGGGGGGAAGTGAATCGTAGGGGGATCATTATGAGGGATGGTCAGATCAGATCGGTGTGCCAACAGGGATTGGGGGTAGGGGGTGGATGGAGAGTGGAGGGATCAGTGTTGACATTTTGGTGGCACAGAGGTGGCACAGTCATGTTGGGGAGGGTGCCAATAGACATCAGGGATTTTTTTTTTTGGGGGGGGGGGGTAGGGAGGTTGGGTCAGGTCAGGTTGGATTGCAAAACTACCAGGGATGGGGCCAACACAAACCAACAGAGACTTTTTTTTAAATGTCCTCCTTCCTGTCAGTGCTTGAGCCAGTCACTGCTCATGCACTGATAGGAAGGGGAATATTTTAGCAATGTGCTGCATATTACTGCTGCAATTTTAACATGGCAGTACTTTGCATGCTCCATCGCTGTGGGTTTTTTTGCAATAAGAAGCCACATGCTAAGCCATTGACGTATGGTTCTGGCATGTGACTATCTGCATTGGTCCCTAGAGGTAGGGAAGAGGTTGCTGGAGAACAGGGGTAAAAGGCAGGGCTGGCTCAACTATTAGGCAGACTAACCAACTGCATAGGGCAGCAGCTTCTTGGGGGGTGGGCAGCAAAAAGCAGCTGCAATTAAAAAAAACCCCCAAAACTAGATCCTCATATGCAGTCTAACCCAAAGAACCATCAGTGTGCATTCTTACCTGCACAGAGTCGGCAATGTACCAGGTAAATTTATTTATTTATTATTGCATTTGTATCCCACATTTTCCCACCTATTTGCAGGCTCAATGTGGCTTACAAAGACCTGTTATGGCATACCAGGAGGCAGATACAATTGGTGCAACAACAAGATCTTAAAAAGCAGCGAGTTGAACGAAGTGATAGAAAGGTGAATCAGGGTAGGGTGAGGTGATGAAATGTTATGATGAATTATGGATTCTCGTTGTAGGCCTTATTGAAGAGATAAGTTTTCAGTTATTTACGAAAGCTAGTTAATTCGTTGATGTCTTTCAAGTCTTTTGGAAGTGCATTCCATAGTTGCGTGCTCATGTAAATGACTAGTGATAACGAACCGATCATAATCACTGTTCCCTCTTAGTTTAGCAGGAGTTCTCCATCTACAGTCTTACCAGTGGGGAGTGCTGCTTCACTATCACATTTTCAATAGTGATGGACAGGCAAGTTCTGCAGGACTCCAGGGAACCTGCCTGTCCTTAGAGATTGAACACATAATATTAAAGTATCACCACTTGCTGGTAGCAATGCAGATGGAGGACACTCGCTCAGCTTAGAGGGAACAGTGTTCATAATTCTCGTTGTAGGCCTTATTGAAGAGATAAGTTTTCAGTTATTTACGAAAGCTAGTTAATTCGTTGATGTCTTTCAAGTCTTTTGGAAGTGCATTCCATAGTTGCGTGCTCATGTAAATGACTAGTGATAACGAACCGATCATAATCACTGTTCCCTCTAAGTTTAGCAGGAGTTCTCCATCTACAGTCTTACCAGTGGGGAGTGCTGCTTCACTATCACATTTTCAATAGTGATGGACAGGCAAGTTCTGCAGGACTCCAGGGAACCTGCCTGTCCTTAGAGATTGAACACATAATATTAAAGTATCACCACTTGCTGGTAGCAATGCAGATGGAGGACACTCGCTCAGCTTAGAGGGAACAGTGTTCATAATTTTGAGTTGAATTATCACAATCTCAATTGCACCGTTGGGGGGAGCCTAAAATAATTGAGAAGATGCAAGGCTGAAGTCTTGCCTAGAGCGTCTAACGACTTTGCACGAGCCCAGGTAAGAAGCAAGGGACACAATGCTGGGGAGGGAAGGTAAGAAATAAGAGGGTCTATGCTGGAATTTGGAGAAAAATGATGGAGGGGGGAGATCTGTCATTTCCACCGCCACTTCTGTTGCTCACACCCAGACATGGCTTTGGCAAAATTAAAGGGAACATTGGTTTCATGATAACATTTGTAAGTGGATTAGAAAATAGCTGAATAAAAACCTACACAGAGTCTCAATTACTACTATTAATTCCAGGCCTGAAAATAACCGGTTAGTGCTAAACTCAAAACCGGCTATTTGAGGGGCGGGGTGGGGGTGGAGTCAGCACTTGGCTGGTAAATTGCTGATATTCAGAACTTAACTGGCTGGGTTAACTGCATAAACAGGACCACATAAAAGTCAGTCCTATCTTTATGAGGGTAACCCATAGCCAGTTAAATACTGAATATCGTACTTAACCGGCTATGTGTGAGCCAGCTCCGCAAACCTGGAAATTCAATTTTGGTGCCCGGACATGGTCCGGCATTGAATTTCTTGGTTTAGCGCTGGTAGCGGTCAGCAAAACACTGAACGCTACTGGCTGTATATATGTATATTCAGCAGCGATAATTGTACAAATGCTGCTACTGAACTTACATGTAGAATTTTAAATAGATAACATCCATTTAAAGTTATTAATGTTATTTTGATATGTCCAACTGGGATGGATAAGTTATCTGTCTATTGACTGATACACTACTTAGATAAATAATTTTTGGCCAGCCTCAAAGTATACCTAGCCCCACCTCCACTGAAACAGATCACTTTTGACCATTTAGCAACTTCAGTTCCCAAAAATGACCTATTCCCCCAGCCTGCACTTTTAGCTGAAAGTACTTATGTGTTTGTCACCTTCTGTCGACTGCATAAGTGCTTTTGAAAATAAATGTGACTGCCTTTCCAGTGGATAGAAATATATCTCCTGTAAGTTCCTTTGGGAGATCCTGAAAACCAACTGGCTTTGGGATTCCAGGACAGCTATGGGAAGCTCTGCAGTAGCTGTAGCATCTTCACACTAGTACATATAGACCATATGGCCCATACTATCTGCTCGTCCACATCAACTAATAAGCTCTACAGTCCCCTCCTTCTTCGGTGCTTTTCCCCTGCTTTCTTGAATTTGGATACTATCCTTGTATGTAGTCAGGTCCTATTTTTCTTTAAGCTTTGAATATAATATCCATTGAATCCTTTTCTGAATCAGAAAAATTTGACTTTGTTAATCCTCCTGGTGTTATCCACAATAGAATATTGCAATGCTTTATACTGCGGTCTTTTGTCTACTAGTGTGAAAAGATTGCAACTATTGATGAAATAATTTGTAAAGAATTCCAATTGAACTCTCATGAGCTTGATATAACAGAATTATAACAGGCCATGCCTTACCTAATTTACATAGGAGATAGCCCCATTTATCTGCTGCAATTTAGCTTGCCTTACTAATGTAAAGTCTCTAGGGTCCTACCTTAAGGGTGCTTGCACTGAAACAAAGAGACTCTACTAAAATAATATACTTCTCTGTAATTACAGCATTACTTGTTGTTAGAAAGAAGGATCTTCCCTTGTGACCACTATTATAATGAGGGGAGGATATTGGTTTTGGAGAGAACTTTCCTTGGAGTATAATCCTGTGCACAGTTCAAATCTTTGTCTTTGGCTCCTTGCCTCCCCAGCCAATGACCAGCATGTGAGGGGAACACCCATCCAGCCCAAGGCCCTATTTTCTAAACCCAAGCAAAAAGAGGAGATAGAGATACCTTGCTGTATTAGTCAGGACTATCTTAAAGGAGAAACCCAGGAGCATTTACGACGACACCAGCTGCATAAGCTCTGTGCTAAGAAAGATAGGCATTGCAATGACTTGAGGGCTCTACCTAAAGCTGGCAGCATAGGAGACAACTTTTCATAATTTTTGGGGGTGCTAAGCCCAATGGAAATAACACTTCCCAGCCAGGCAAGGTAAAGAGAGTTCCCATATGTATTACCCCCAGCCATAGCATAGGTTTTCATGTGAAAAGGAAATCCTGGCCCGGCCAAAAAAGGAGGGAGTTCCCAGCAGTGGCGTACCAAGGGCGGGGCGGTGGGGGTGGTCTGCCCCGAGTGCAAGCTGCTGGAGGGTGCAGAGAACAGCCGCACGCCTGTCGGCTCCGCTGGTTCCCTGCTCCCTTTGCCTTGGAACAGGTTACTTCCTGTTCCGGGGCAGAGGGAGCAGGGAGCCAGTGGAGCCGACAGGCTCCAAGTAGCTAAGAATGCACCTGGGGGGAGGGGCTTGATGCGCTGGGGGGGAGGTGTCATTGCGCCGGGGGGGGGGGGGGGGTTGCCCCGGGTGGCAGCTGACCTAGGATCGCCACTGGTTCCCAGACAAACAGATCCCATGCACTATCTGGGAGAATCCCTTTGAACAGACCAGAATCCGACTTATCCCAGGCCCCCTGGCTGACTAAACAATATAATTTAGATACAGGTGGCAGCTGGGAGGGGGAGGAGTCTCCGTGGGCTAACATGAAGAAGAAAACAGAAAGTGCATGGACAGACATGGAGTGAACTGAGCAGGGATTCTCTCCAGCTGCTTCAGAGATCATAAACCCCGAAGAAGAGGAGCAGATGGAGGTAGCACCAGCCCCAGAGGAGTGAAGGAAACCAGCTGCAAGGAGTTTCAGTGGCTGGGCCAGCTTTGCAATTGTGTGTGTTTTTTTCCCTCCACACAGTCCCCATGGGAGGACCGGAGGCAGAGCCAGTTAGCCCAGTAAGTGGGAAGTAGGGGACAAGCCTCAGCTGAAGCTGCGCTGGGGTTGTCAGCAAAGAAGTGTGGAGCGCAGTTAACTATTGCTAGACTGTTTGAGCTGTGAATTGAACTACTGAAAGGGGAAATTAACTTTATTTCATAAACCATAGCAAGGCTGTGGTTATGGTTTAGTGTTTGCCTTGGGGATTGAATTCTGCTTTAAGCTATGAGGGACTTATAGAGTTTCTACTGAAGAAAGGGTTTAAACAAGCTGGATGTCAAATGACATTACAGAAAAGGAAAGAGGGCTGAAGTTTGCCTTTCCTTCATAATGCCTGTTGGGAATACAAACCACATACTGCTCTTGCTGCTTTACTTTGTGACAGAACTGTTTTTTTTTCTTTTGGAGAGAAGCAAGACGGAAACCCTGGACTGGATTTTGAGTATCAGTATTACAGTGTTTTTTTTTTCCTTTGTGGACTCTGTTTGCTATCTTGGAGGATTGCTTTGCAGCAGCCTCATATTCAAGCCAGGAACAGACCCATGCAGGCTTCTGTCAACCCTTACATCCAAGGGTCATACTACAATTCGGGTCAGAAGTGGGATCTGAAGTGTGTGTTTGCATATACCATTATTTTAATAATTTACATGCATAACTGACCTGTAAATGTTAGTGTCTACTTTATAGAATTACCCCTATATAGTGCCTGGGTGGAGTTGAGGGAGGAGTGAGGTAGTAACACCTAACTATACATATAGCAGCAATATTCAGCTGCTATGCAGTCTCCTTTAGGCCAGCTGAAAAGCTATATGCATGGCGATATTCAGCTGCTATACATATAGCTATGATAGATAAAGCTAGTTTCCTAGCTATTTGGTGGTGCTGAATATATGTGTTTTTCAGATGTCACAGCTGGCATTTAACAAAAATATGGCGACTATCAGGTTTAAATATTGAACTAATGTTTATTAATCCCTTCAAAAAAAATCTAATACATTGCTAAGGAAACTTTCTTTATTATATTTATTGTTTTATTGGGATTTATTAACCGCCTTTATGAAGAAATTCACCCAAAGCGTTGTACAACAGATCTATAGAGACCCCTAAGATTCAACTATGGGTTGATGACAGAGACTTTTAGTGACCTTTCTATGTCATGAGTAGTTTCCAGCAATACAATAATGGGAGGAGATTTCACTTGGAGGGATATTTGAATAGTATAAAGACCCAGCCCAAGGACAGTTTTCTTGTCTTTGGCTGGCCAAGTCTTTGTATCACCACCAAAGCTGCCAATCTGGCAGTTCGGCCACACCATTGGGCGGGTTTCACGCAACCACTGTGGTTTTCTTTGAAAGCCGTGGGTCGGGGGATATTGGGCGGCTTTTTGCCACCACGGCTTCGGGTTGGCTGTTTTTTTTCTGTGGACCAATAGAAGCCCCACGGAGGCGGGCTGCAGGCTCCTACTGGTCCAATTAGACCAATAGAAGGTCTGCGGAGGCGGGCTGCAGGCTTCTTTTAAATGCCTGAGCGCACCTGCGCGGCAGTGGGAAGCCTTTCAGAGTCTCTCTACCTCTTCAGTCTGCCATGTGCGGTGAGTTCAATAAGTTCTTTTCTTCGTATGGGGGGGGGGGATTTATGATTGTGGTTACTTTATTAATATTTATTTATAATATAATAAGATTTATAATATAATATTTGATATATTAATATTTTTATTGACCTAATTAATATTCTTATTGACCTTATTAATATTTATATTAATTTTGGACTGGTTTTGGCCTTGAAAAGCTTTTGCCATTTGGCAACATTGATCACCACATTCTTTTTTTATGCTGTGACCAGCTAGGCCATGGCATCACTAACAATCAAATATAATTGGGAGTCAGGGACAGAGGGAAGCCTCTGAAAGAAAAAGGAAGGGTTGCCACTGGTTCTTGATGAGAAGAAGAGGAGTCAGCATGCAACCTCGGGAGCTGAGACAGAGGGCCTGGGGTCAACAGAAGTGATCACCTGCAGCATTCCTGCCTCCAGTAGCCAGGAAGATACCAGGAATTGGACTGAAGTTCGATCTTGGACGGCCCAGGGCTCAAGGGAGGAGCACCAGCAACCTGTGCCTGAAACCTGAAGGTCAAAGAAGAGGAAGTAAATGAGACAAAGGAGAAGGAAGGTGGAGTTGTTAGAACAAGGGGATGGGGATACTGCCAGTGGAAGAGGAAAAAACATTCCTTAACCCAGGCTAGAGGAAATAGCAAACTACATTTTTGCCCAGTTCATATACTGCCTGTCTGTGTGTTAATAATTTCTTTGACCTCCTAAATACTTTAGTGAAATTTCATGGTCTTGATTCAGGACAAACCCTGGCCTGGACTATAAGTTCTGGAAGTATAAGAGAGTGGTCAGAGTGAGTGATCATAAGAGTCGTCAACCTCCCATCTAAGCTGGTCCTGACCTAGTACCCGATTCCCCAGAGGTGCACTCATCAAAGTACAATGTTGCCTCATTGAACTATATATCCCTGATCTTCCCCTTCCCCACTTAGTAAACTCTAGCTTGTGTGGGACCCCATACCAGTAGGGGTTACACATCTTCCTGGTTCATAAAGATTTGCTTTAGTTCCTCCAAATTACCACCAGTGATTCTGGCACTGGTATCCCCCAAACATCCCCCTCCAAAAAAGACTGAAGCAAAAAATTAATTTAGATTTTCTTCAATGGCATTATCCTCCTTGAGTGCCTCTTTTACCCCATGGTTATTTAATGTCACAATGTCCTTTATAGGTTTCCTGTGTCTAATGTGCTTAAAGAAGATCTTTTTATGACGTTTTGCCTATACAGAAAGCTTACTTTCAAAATCTCTTACATCTAACTTGCCATTGCTTATGCTTTTTCCCCATTTTATTCATTTGAAAGTCATTCTTTTAGCCAAGCCAGCAGCTGTTTAAGCTTTGTTTGACCTTTTCTAATGCATGGGATAAATCTAGCCTGGGCTTCCAGAATGGCATTTTTAATCAGCATTTATGCCTCATGTAAACATTCATCCTTTGCAACTTCTCCTTTTGAGCTTCCTCCCCACCCCCTAATTTTTTCCTGTTATCATAGTATCCACCCTTAATGCTATACTAATAGTTTTCTTTAGTGGTCTCTCTCAGCATGTAAGACAAATTTGATTGTGTTAGTGATCACTATTTTTAAGCAGCCCCATAACCATTACTCTCGCACCAGGTCCTGTGTTCCATTAAGGATTAGATCTGAGATACTACAGTTCACCCTCTCTTTGATTCCAGGATTTCTAGAAATTTGAATTTCCTAGCATGAGTGGATGAGGCATTTATTCAATCAGTACTGGGGTTATGAAAAACTCTCATCATTATTCTATTACCACATTTGTTACCTTTCCTAAATGCTGTTAGCATTTCACTGTCCCTTCGTTTTGTCCTGTATACTTCCACCACTATAATACTTCTTTCCATTACACATGGAATTTCTATCCATTATTAGTCTGAATTGAATTTTCTTTCCTGAAGGTCATTTATTCTGTTTGACTCTCTGTCACTTTTAACTTGTAGCTCCACCACTCCACTAATATGAAACACCCTGTCATTTCAGCATAATTTGTACCTAGATATCACAGTGTCCCATTGGTTGTCCCTTTTCCACCAGGTCTCTGAGATTCTGATTGGGATTAATTTTATAACAGAACACCTAATTTGTTTTAAAGTGCATCTATTTTTAAGGCAACATGCGTGTATATTTCTGTTTATAAAATAGGCTCTTTAGAGTTATCCCAGTAGCACACAACTGCTCTTGCACAAACGTATCCTTGTTCCGAGACTGGTGCAGCTATATATGTGTACTCTGTGTGCACATGAATATTTTACAAAGTACATATATTTGACCAGATTCTACCTTTGGGATGTCTATGAACAGACTGCATAAAGGTTTGTGTACACACACCCAAGCATTTTATAAGAGGGAGCCATCTTCCTCATATAAGGCATGCTCTTATAAAATCGTACAGGTGTATGTGTGTATATACAAGTACATATGTCAACCAAAGCACACGCAGTTTTATCTTTATGTTATCAGGCTTATTTTTGAAAGAGAAGGACTCCTATCTTTCGACACAAACTGGAAGATGGGCGTCCTTCTCCCAGGGTTGCCCAAATCATCATAATTGAAAGCCGATTTTGGGCGTCCCAAACTGCTTTCCATCGTTGGGATGACCAAAGTTCCTGGGGGCGTGTCGGAAGCTTAGCGAAGGAGAGACTGGGGTGTGCTTAACACATGGGTGTCCTTAGCCGATAATGGAAAAAAGAAGGGCGTCCCTGACGAACACTTGGCTGACTTTACTTGGTCCATTTTTTCTTGCGACCAAGCCTCAAAAAGGTGCCCAAACTGACCAGATGACCACCGGAGGGAATCGGCGATGACCTCCCCTTACTCCCCCAGTGGTCATTAACCCCCTCCCACCCTAAAAAAAACTTAAAAAATATTTGTTGCCAGACTCTATGCCAGCCTCAAATGTCATACCCAGCTCCCTGACAGCAGTATGCAGGTCCCTGGAACAGTTTTAGTGGGTGCAGTGCACTTCAGGCAGGCAGACCCAGACCCATCCTCCCCCTACCTGTTACACTTGTGGTGGTAAATGTGAGCCCTTCAAAACCCACCTGAAACCCACTGTATCCACATGTAGATGCCCCCCCTTCACCCCTTAGGGTTACGGTAGTGTTGTACAGTTGTGGGGAGTGGGTTTTGGGGGGCTCAGCACACAAGGTAAGGGAGTTATGTACCTGGGAGCAATTTGTGAAGTCCACTGCAGTGTCCCCTAGGGTGTCCGGCTGGTATCCTGGCATGTCAGGGGGACCAGTGCACTACGAATGCTGGCTCCTCCCACGACCAAATGGCTTGCATTTGGTTGTTTCTGAGATGGGCATCCTCGGTTTCCATTATCTTGAAAACCGGGGACGACCATCTCTAAGGACGACCATCTCTAAGGTTGACCTAAATTTTGCGATTTGGGCGTCCCCAACCATATTATTGAAACAAAAGATGGACGCCCATCTTGTTTCGATAATATGGGTTTCCCCCCCCCCTTCTTGGGGATGTCCTGCGAGGACGCCCTCAGGAAAACATGGGTGCCCCGTTCGATTATGCCCCTCTTTATATACTGCCTTTCCTGGAGCACAGACAAAGCTGTTTACAATAAAAAAGGAAAATGCAAAAGGAATGGCAAAATATGTGACAGGCCTAGGGCCCACAAGTTTAAGGGGGGCCCAGTCAGATGTGCTGAGGACTCAGGAAGCTAGGACTGCAAAGTGTTTGGATTTTTTCAGGATTCCACAGATTTATACATGAACTGTCTTGAAGTCAGAAGGATAGCTAAATATTTTTCAGAGATTAGCCCTCTATAGCTGTCCAATACTCCCCCCTTCAGTATGGAGACTGTGGTAGTATCCAACCAATGGAAAGGTGTCAACAGAAGGAGGGGGATTGGGGGACTTCTAGGCTCTACAAGGGAACATGGAGACAGCTAGTGATAGTAGTGAGTGTCTTGGGGGTCAGGAAGGGGATTGTAGACTAGGGGTAGTAATGTAAGTGTAATGGAGGGAAGTGTGAGGGGTTCTGCTGCTGCAGGATGAAAAAAAGCTGGTAGCAAATGCAAGAAGTTTACATGATGGTGGGCAGAGCTGGTAGGGGAGGGCACTGACAGAATGAGTACACGAACAGCAGAAGCTGCACAACAGCAGTACAAAATAGAGTGTGTGTGTCTGAAAAGTGATAGAGTGCCTGTATGAGCATGTCTGTGCCTGAAGATTTAGAGTGCAGGCGAATGCATGTGCATGTGCCAGAAGAGTGAAAGTGCATGTGTGTGTGACTGAAGAGCAAGAGAATGCACATGTGTGTGTGCATGTGTTTGAGAGCAAGAGTTCATGTCAATATGTATATGTTTCTGTGTCTCCAAAGGGAACACTCTCATATAAATAGAGTTTCCCTTCAAAAATTTGGGCTGGAGTGCAGAAGCCTACTGGTAAAAATGTAGAGGCTGACTGAATTTCGATTTCAGCCAAAACCAGCCTGAAAATTATGTTTGGCCATGTTTCGGTTTCAGCCAAAATGCTGGTGTATTTATTTTTCAGCTCAAACTGAAACTGTGCTATACAGCACCCTCCACTCCCTCCTTCCTCCCCCCATATAAGAAAGAGCCTCCCTCTCAGTCCCACCCATCAGTGAGAGCCCTCCTCCCTTGGCCTACAATGTTATTGGTGGCTAGGGGGGCAGGAGTGATCCCTACTCATTCCTGCCCACACCGACTGGCAGTCTCACATGACTGGAGGTCACAGCAGCCATTTTAATATTGGAGCCAGCATGGGCAGGAGCAACTGCCATAAGTGTAGCTCTATTAGGAATGCTGTCAGAGATGACAACTCCAGATTTTCAGAAACATCTTGTCTCAGCGTCTATCAGCATATATCTTCACCCACCTCTGCAGCTCTTTTAGTAACAGCTCTAGCAAATTGATAACTAAAAGATAATAATTAACATCAAAGTCAGACATATTAAGAAGTACATGAAAAATTTCTTTAACAACTCTAAAGAAGACAAGAGCCTTGTCTTTGGAAAATTCAGGAACTGAAGATTCTTAGGTCTCATAACAATTTCCAAGGATTTAGATGTTGGTACTTCTGGGGTGGGGAAAGGCCATGAATAAAGATGGTGGTGGTGTTGGTGGTGGGGGTGGGGGTTTAGGGTCAGGAAAAATGAATATGACTAGTAGGCAGCGAGGGTAAGGAAAGAAGAAATGAGGCTTGTGGTGGGGAACATATGTATGGAATTAATTTACTTACATCACTTGCTAACCTGCACAATCCATAAGAACATAACAATAGCCATACTGGATCAGACCAATCGTCCATCTAGTCCAGTATCCTGCTTCCAACAGTGGCCAATCCAGGTCACAAGTACCTAGCAGAAACCCAAATAGTAGCAGCATTCCATGCTACTAATCCCAAGGCAAGCAGTGGCTTCCCCCATGTCTATCTCAAACAGCAGACTATGGACTTTTCCTCCACGAACGTATCCAAACCTTTTATAAACCCAGATATGTTAACCGCTGTTACCACATCCCCCGACAATGGGCTCCAGAGCTTAACTATTCTTTGAGTGAAAAAATATTTCCACCTATTTGTTTTAAAAGTATTTCCATGTAATTTCATTGAGTGTCCCCTGGTTTTTGTACTTTTTGAAAGAGTAAAAAATTGATTCACTTTTACCCATTCTACACCACTCAGAATTTTGTAGACCTCAATCATGTCCCCCCTCAGCTGTTTCTTTTCCAAGCTGAAGAGCCCTACCCACCTTAGCCTTTCCTCAAATGTGAGAAGTTTCATCCCTTTTACCATTTTGGTTGCTCTTCTTTAAACCTTTTCTAATTCCGCTATATCTTTTTTCAGATACGGCGACCAGAATTGAATGTAATACTCAAGGTGAGGTCACACAGAGGCATTATAATTTTCATGGTCATATTACCATCCATTTCCCTACTAATTCCTAGCATCTGTTTGCTTTTTTGGTAGTAGGATGTTGGAAGTAGGATACTGGGCTAGATGGACTATGTTTTGTATTATTGAAAGAAGCTCATTGGTTGCTCTGTACTTTTTCCATAAAGTTTAAGGTCTTGGTTCTAGCTCATAAGACTTTTTACTCAGGATTACTGCAATATTTGGCAACATTTGATCTCTTAGGGAGGGGCAATCCTACAACTTAGGGGTCCTTTTACGTCACCACGGTAGAGTTTCTTCAGCTTTGGTGCATGCCAATCCAGCACTATCACTGGCCCACCACAAGCCATTTTTACCACTGGGGGCTTATGTGCAGGAGCCCTTACTGCCTCCTAAAAAGGAGGCAATAAGGGTGCCCCCAGGAAATGGCTGCACGGCAAGTTTGTAATTACCACATAGCCATTTCAGTGTGCGGTAAATCCACCTGCTGACGCCACCACAGGGTCCCTTTTACTGCACCTTGGTAAAAGGGCCCTTAGCATCTCTAGTTCCACACATTGATGCTGCGTGTTGAGTGCCAATTCTAAAACAGCTTCTGTGCACTAAGATGCCATTATAGTATACTAGCATAAACCCAGTCTGCCTAAATATAGGCGTGATCATTTACACCATGTCAATGGCAGGCATAAATGGGCATGCCTAAGTATGCTATGCGACATGCATAACATATAGCACTCTCATATATGCCCCCATGCAGTTGCATGCTAAGGCATGTTTTAGCTTATAGAATAACGTGTAGTGCAGTTACATACACAAGCACCAATTTTCTTGGCGTTTATGTATGCAAAATGTAAATGACTGCAGGCACCTAGTAATAAAGCTGTTCTTTTATACTCCGAGAAGAATTCTGCATCCACAAAAGCAGAATTGTTCAGTGATTCCACTGTTGTCAAGGACAAGATTGGATTCCACAAGAGAATCAGGGTTCTTTTCTTTGGTGCCCTCATCCATGGAATGCTCTTCCACACTAGTTAAGATCAGAGCCAAACCTTCCCTTTTTAAAAAGGAGCTCAAGACATATTTCTTTACATTGGCTTTTCTGGATCTGTAAAAGACCAGGGGATTTGCACCAGTGCATAGCTGCTCACATGAGAGTGTGTTAGGGCTGTGAGATTAGTATTTTAGAAGTATCAATAGGGTTTTATTTTGTCATTATAATTTTATTTTTATTGTTTCAAATTTTTAAGGGATTTGAATCAGGTACTATGGGATTAGCTTTATGCTTTTTATTTCTGGACATTTTGGAAACCAATCTGATTGCCTTCTAGTAAGCAGATATATCATATTTTATAACAAATACAATACAGTACAATACAATACAATAAATACAATTTGTAGGGCTATAATATGCATGCACCATTTTTTCCAATGCCCAAGTGTACTCTGCTGGCTCAGAGTCAATGAGCAATGGCAGACCCTGTAGTGTTCCTTCCAGATGTTTCAGTGTGGTTTGTCTCCAGTGCATACAGAGCCATGATATAGAAGGATGTAGTTCACCCACCTTAACAAAGCAGACATATG
This sequence comes from Microcaecilia unicolor, assembly GCF_901765095.1. Lineage (NCBI taxonomy): Eukaryota > Metazoa > Chordata > Amphibia > Gymnophiona > Siphonopidae > Microcaecilia > Microcaecilia unicolor. Next base: position 294,418,914 of record NC_044034.1, on the reverse strand, counting down.
TGTGGACTGAGGCTAGACATAATGAACTAAAAAGAGTGGAGGAGACTTCAGAGAGCAGAGGGAGACATCATTTGTAGGAAACTGTGTTTACAGATAGCAAAAAGAGCGAATATGTTGTCTGTAAATACTGGTCCCAATGATGCCTGTGGATTTTATAGCAGTCCTTGTCTTTTTTTTCACTTGCCCACCTCACAATGCCCAGAGGGAGAGTAATTTCATTAATAGACTGTGAAGGCACATAGATGCATATGCTGTGCTTGTGATATTGTGAGTGAGGGTTGAAGGTAGGCCTCCAATTAACAGTCGGACAAAGTTGTGCTAATAAGGTAATACATTTTATTTATTTATTTATTTATTCATTTATTCAATATATTACAAGAAACATCTTGTGTAGAAAAGAATCTATTAACAAAGACATTTAACATTGGAAAAAGAAAAGAAAATTCACATTTTTGAAAGGTAATTGATACTCAAGTCCATAAATTTTGAATCCAAGATTTAGGAAATCTACGGGAGAAATAAAAATTTAAAGAAAAATATACAGGATAATGCAAACACTACTAAGTGCAGTTAATTCTCTTTCTTTAGCACTTGTCCATTTTTGGTGAGGCTATAAGTGCCAATACGTGTGCAGGTTCTGTAAATACATATTTCTTCTCCCTAAGTCTTACTATGCACTTGCAGGGGTATCTTAAAAAGAAGGTGCCTCCCAAGTGCAAAATTTCAGGCCTAAGGAGCAAGAATTGTTTTCTCTGTCATCTAGTCTCTTTAGAGACATCAGGAAACAACAATACTTTAAAACCTAAAACAGGTTTATCTTTATTACGGAAAAACATACAGAAAATCCAATTTTTATCTGGCAATAATGCGACTGTTGCCACCAAAGTAGCGGCTGTTGCAACTTCAGTGTCAGAAGTCTCAAGCAAAAGAGAAACATCTATTGGATTTTCAGTCAATTGATTTAGGTCTTTCCCAGGAATATAATATGCCTGGGTGAATGGTGGTAAATTCTGCTCTGGTATAGTCAAAACTTCCCGCATATAGCGTTTTAACATCTCAAGAGGAGCAACATTCTGTACTCTAGGAAAATGAACACATCTCAGGTTATGATTTTTAGTGTAATTATCAAACATTTCCATTTTCGTCCTGAGATTCGTCAAGTCTTTTATCATTGTAGGTTGTATCGTTTCAAACTTCATAATTCTTGATCCATTTTTTTCAACTTTATCATTTAAAACCTTAATCTCCTCCTCTTTTTTTTTTGTAAGTCAATTTCCAAGGATTTTATTTTTGGTGACACCTCATTAATCTGTTTTAAGAAAGTTTGTCCCAGGTTAGAAACTAAATCCCATAATGCGTCTAATGTCACTTCTTTTGGTTTATAAGGTAATACTTTTATTTACTAAACCTGAGCTCTGTTATTTCACAGAAACAAAAAAAGCAAAGTCTCTTGACTTCAGATGGAAAAGTCTTGGCATGGGCTTATGGCTGACAGGATGTCAAATGCAGGCCACCGCCTGTGACTGCCACTCCCCAAACACAGTCAGTAAAGTTTCTCTCTCACTCTGTCTGAGCCAGCCAGGCCTCAGAACTGGGTTCACAAATATCCAAATGGAAAGGATGGCTTACCACAGCCAGGTCATAGCAGCTGGATGTACATAGTGAAGGCATATGCTGGAGATCACTTCTGCCACCCCTGGGCCCTCTTAACCCTGCTCTGGCCCTGCCTTTTATAGTTCCTTGTTCCTGTCCTTTGGGTTCCACCGCTCCCATCTCACTTCTTCCCTGGGCGGGACTAGGGGTTTTAAGGTGATGCAGACTACTAGAGGGACTGTTCTTAAGGATGAGGAGCAGTATTCTATATATCCCTTCACATATTTATTTAATAAAGGCAACATATGTGTCTGTGTGCCTCTATAAAATTGCCTCCCCAAAAGTTGGTGCACAAGGTTATACTTGCTCCAAGAAAGGAACAACTTTGTGCATATGTGTGCTATAAAGGTCAGTATTAGGCAGGGTAATTACATAAAATATATTTGTTTTGCTATTTTGTTGGTGGGTCCAAGTCAGGACCAGTATTCATTTGGGGGGGGGAGGGGTGTTTGAAAGAATTCTCCACATTCTCCACACTCCATTGGCACACAATAACTCAGTCAAGGCCAGAACTGGGGTTCTGAACCAAAGGGATTTACTTAAAATAGAGTCTTAAAAATAACAAATTTTCATAGAATAGCAAAGTACAGGCATAAACAGAATGCAAAAATAGTATTAAATATTTACAGTCTCTTTGGAACTGTCAGCTCCTATGAGACTCCTCTTTATATCTTTTACTTCTGTACCCTTTCTAAGTTGATTTATCCCAGATGAGAGCACTGTTGTCAGTCTCTTTTTCTTTGTATATCCTTGGGATGTCCTCTGTGTCCCCTCCTGCTTTTCAGAATCAAGATCCTCTATTGTTTCTTTGGTTTCTCCAACTACTTTACTCCTTTACCTTCCTCCTTAGAAGTGGCAGTAGGCTGGTTCCCTGTTCCAGGGAACCTGAAGGAAGTGCAGAAACCTCAACAACCTTGTCACTACTAACCACTTATTTTCTCCTCCTGGTGCAATGGTTGGACAAGCCAGAGACCTTCCTTCCCTTACTTATTGGTACGATGGCCAGGGAAGCAGGAGCCAAAGACAAAGAATTCAAACAGGGCTGGGGTTTTATATTAGTCACAGATTCCCTGCAGAAGGAGTTGTTTCCTACCATTATTTCACTGGTCAGAAGATCCATCTCTTTGTTCTGGAAATGACTGGGGCATTTACAAGTCAAACTCCAGTATTTTAGTAGAGTTACTAGAGGTCTTTGTTGTCTTCAGAGTGCAGAACCATGGAGGCCTCTACACATGTATAAGTGCCAACCTTGTCCATTCTGCAGGGCAAATTCTATAACAGGGCACAATAGAAGTCTATTCAATAAGGGAATATGGGTGTCTACTTTCTTTTATAGAATATCAGCCTAACAGGTTAGATATTTGCCTATAATTTAGCCGTGAGCACTTTTGCCAGCCTTAGAGCTGGTGTAGGTGTCGGCACCTAAATAGCAGAGTGTCACGGCCTCAACCATGATTTGGGCCCTTGACTCACCGCAGGACGCCATTCTCCAACAGGCTGATGCACTCCAGCCCAGTCTTCAGTTTCGTGATGCCAGCAGGATCCAGCCTTCTCCAGGCGTGTGCATGCATGCCATAGCACTAGTTATGGGCCTGGCAGTTCAAAGCTTCCACAATGACGTCAGCCGGCAGGGGCATTTAAACACTCCGATTCCTGTCAGCCCTGTCTTCATAACAGATAGCCTTTGTTTCCGGATACCTGTTGCTGCCGGCCCTCCTGGCCTTGCCTGCCTTGCGTCTGGGTCCTGCCCTGCCCACCTGCCTCCAGTTCCAGCCAAGTCCGCTTTGCCTCTGGCTCCTGCCTTGCCTGCTTGCCTCCAGTTCCAGCCAAGTCCACCTTGCCTATGGTTCCTGCCCTGCTTGCCTGCCTCAGTTCCAGCCAAGTCTTTCTTACCATGTCTTCTCTTCCAGTTCCTGCCTTGCCTCTGGGTCCTGCCCTGCCTGTCTGCTTCCAATTCCAGCCAAGTCCACCTTGCCTCTGGTTCCTACCTTGCTTGCTTGCTTCCAGTTCCAGCCAAGTCCGCCATGCCTCTGGTTCCTCCCTTGCCTGCCTGCCTCCAATCCCAGTCCAGTTCAGCGCTCTGCCCCAGTTCAGCTCGACTATCCAGACTCCAGTGCTGCTCAACGTCTTGCCTTCCATTTGTGACTTCCTGTCACCAGAGGTTCCCAGGATTGAACCACCATTGAAGAGGCCCTTCAACCTTTCAGTTGGAGACTCGGCGGCGGCCCAAGGGCTCACCTTCTAGTCTAGTGACACAGAGATACACACACAACTTACAGTATTCAATAAGTTATGTGCATAAGAGTCCCATTCAGGCTCTGCCCATATGTTGCAAATACATGACACATAAATCCGTTATTCTAAATATATACATGAATAATAGGCATGTCAGTATCTATCTTATACAACTGACCCATATTGCATAAAGGTAGGCATTTTTCCTAGCACATGCATTTACCTGTGTATGCTGGGGCAATTCTAAAAGGGCAAGATTCTATATATGTGCCAAAAAAATTGGCACCAACAAGAGTGCTATTCTATAAGCTGTGCTTAAAGTTAGGCATGGTTTATAGAATAGCACTTATGCCTGGGAATCACACCCAACTTTAGGTGCAGCCATTTGCACCAACTGAAATGTGCTGCAAATGTACACATCTATATTACGCGTGTATCCCTGTTATTCTATAACAATGACCGGTAATTGTAGGAATTCCTCCGTTATGCCCATGACCCCCTATATCTGCACCCCGTTTTTCAGATTGTATGTAAATTTTAGGTGTGGATCCTATGCCTAAATGTATGCATGTAAATGCCAATTAAATCTATTTAGTGCCAATAATTGCTTGTTAAAAAGCCAATTATTGGTGCTAATTAGCTCATTATTTAATTAAATTGTGCGTGCAAATTGGGCATGTGCCCAAATTTGTGCACACAATTTTTGGTGACTTTTAAAGAATTAGGGTGTCTATTTGAGCATATAGAATGCTGTTCTACATATTAAAGTCTCTTAAAAGTACCCTCTATATGTAGGAAATAACCCCAGCATCAGAAGGTCATGCAGTGCAAAGAAGCTGAATGGGCAGTAATTGTTACTAATGTCTATGTGTTGCTGATGTATTAGACAGTATATAGCATTTCAGCCATTCATGATTCACCTACTCTCCAGCAGGAAACCCCATCCAATTTCTACTCCCTCTAAGTCTAGGCTCCAGAAGAACTGTTTCTCCCCCTGCCTTCACTCATATTTTGTACCCAGCAGCTACAAGTGAAATGAGTATCAGGAAGGTACAGGCAGCTGGATAGGACCAGTTACGGTAGTTGTCAAAGAAATCTTGTAACTGCAATTTGATATCTTCAATGTTTTATTGTAGGTTTTTTTTTAGATTGTTTACTTTTATGTACTGTGTATTTGGTTATAAACCATTTAGGTTTTATAAATGATGCCGGATACAGATTTTCTTTTTAAATAAATAAATCTATGTTTTGGTGAAGTTTATGTCTAGAGTTGTGTGGAAAAACAGCACCTAGCCCAGCAGCTTGAGGATCATACGTTGAACATAAAATTATTAAAGTTATTTACTCTATTTACCATTGACGTTCTCTTTGCTTCATGTACAATTTCTTATTCAAAATAGATTTTCTAAATGTTAAATATCCACAGCTATCCCAGTATGTTTGATATTGTATTGCAAAATTGGATTCTTACAACAAATTACTTTCTTATGCATTATTCTTTGGTATGTATCCTATACTGTTTATTGTAAGCCACATTGAACTCAAAAACTTGTTTGGGATAATGTGGGATATAAATATCATAAATAAAATAAATAAATAAATAAATAAATAAGTTCTGTGACACATCTGATGGCATTTTGCAGCTCATTCTATGGCAGTTCAGCAGCATAAAATGAGCTCCCATTGTGTCATTTAGATGGTGAGACATTAATTCAGGTGGAAGAAAACCTATTTAAAATTAGATTTTGGAAATCATATTATTACAGCTGCTTAATTACTTATATGTAATGCTGTCAAACCTCATTTTTAAATAGTATGTCTGATAGATCAGTGAGGAAAGGTTGCTTAACATGTTATTTAAATGCAAACTCCCAAGATGAGTAACCTGTCTGGGCTAGTTTACTTTCATTCAATGTTAAATGTAAAAGTACTTTTGTTAAATACATATATTAAAATATTTTAAATCCTACTACCTTTCATCTACTTTTGTTGAGATACTTGAGTGCATGGATGATTTTTAGCTTTTATGTATTTCATTGAAGGGCAAAGAAGTTTTGCACCTAAGTAAGGTCAGCATAATTGGTCTGCAGGCTCAGTGGGTTTATATGAAAGCATTCTGTAAGATTGGTGGACTTGTTTCTGCAGATTTTGAACTAATATTCGATTCTTTTATTTCCCTATTTAAGCAGAAAGATTTTTTTAATGAAAAAGTATAACAAGGAGAAGTGAGTAGATTCTGTTCTAAGTTCCATGACCACAGAATTGCACAAAACCAGTGGTTTTAATTACATTATCCATTGTCCATATACTTCTAGTTCTGGAATGATGTTTTTTTTTTGTTGTTGTTAAATCCCAGCCTATTAGAAACAATTCAATATCCTCACAATGCATTATGACTAATTTTGTAGTAATCAACTGGTAATCAATCAATCCTTCAAAAAGGCAGTAAATAAATCCTAATAAGTAAATAATAAATAAACAATAGAGAGTATCAGGAATGCAAATGGTTTTTTTGCCACTTTGTCTTCTTGTGGCATTTTGTTCATTTCAAATTGTTATTATTTTTCAGGATCTGCCTGGCTTAGTACCATTAAACATGACACAAGCTCTTGAAATTTACTGTCCATTGCGGGCATTAAGATCTGATGGAACAAAATTACTTTTCCTGACCTGTTTATTTCAAACTGCAGCTTCTATCTAGCTATGTATCTATCTCATTTAGATCCCAGATTAAACATGAGCTGAATTAGATGGAAACCTAGTTGGGGGGTGTGGGGAATATTGCCACCCCCCACACAACCTGCATGTTTAGAAGGGGAAAGGGATGTGTAAAAGATAATGTTTTTTTGGGGGGGATGAGGGGGTACTGGCCCCAAAACGATCTGGAAGAGGAAAGGGTGGAAGATTACTTGTCCTAGTGTCTTTTATATTTTGGGGGTTATGGATGGGAATTGTCCTTCCTGGTGTGGTGGGAATTGGCTCAGTGGGAATTGTCCACATGGGAATTGGTGGGTGGGAACTGACCTTGAACTCTGAAGAATATAACTATTAATATTTTGTTTTGACTTGTTTATTTGGGGGGGGGGGGCACTAAAAGAGCTTCCCATCTTCCTGGCATGTCCTTTTTTAGGTCATAGTAAAACCTGAAACAGAGAGTGGATTCCTCTAATCCTGGTCAGTGAAACCCATGGGGAGGTTGCAGGACTGATTTAGCCTCTCCTCCAGAAATGACATTGCTCACTCCCACTGGCTTTTTCAACTATAAGGATTCTGTTCCAACAAGAAAAGTCAGTTGGCTGTGGAGAAGGGTGGACTATAAAGAAAAGAGTTGGGCTGCAGAGGGCCACAAGAACTTTTGGCTCCTGAGTCCCAGAGGTGCCAAAATTCAAGAGTTTGAGCTACCACTGAGCTCTAACTAAAGAAAGGGATTTTTGCCTGCAGCAAACTAGAGCTCCTCAAGAAGCAGAGTTGACCTTTCCCATCATTCTGGAACCAGAAAGAATAACAGAGGGACTTTCCTATGAGCACCTCATTGGTAACCTAAGGTATAAGAGGTAAATCTTTCTCTGAGTTGGGAAGTAGAGAGAAGCTGAAATCTGAGCCAGTCAGACCATGACAGATTTCTGTTTGAAGCAGGGCTGTGTAAAAGGTGGTTTCAACCTATGTCACATGGTGATTGCAACTGCTAATAAAACTCATCTCAAGGACTCACTTTTGATATCCCACTGAACATATCAAAAGTGACTTCATGCTGTGGGAGAGAGGGTGAAGCAGATAGGTGTTCTCTGCTTTGGCCTTTACCCTATCAAGACCCAAGGTAAAGGCCAAAGCAGAGAAACACCCATCTTGGAGACGAATGCATGGCTGCGCAGATGGTGTGATCAAGGGCATTTTAGCTTCCTGGCTATGAGATGATTTTCCAAGGGCTACTGAGCATAAATGGAGAGGCATTTTCGATATGACATTTAAGTCCAATTTGGGACGTTTTGTAAAAAAACGTCCAAAAATCAAGTGACAGAGTGATTTTTGAACCAGAAAAATGTTTATTTTTTTGTTTTGAAAATTGCCATTTTCTAGATGTTTTTATTCTCAGTGTGTCTTTCTTCAGGTACCATTTTCGAAAAATGCACAAAAACAAGCCATTAGGATGTTTGAAGGCCAGCATTTTTAGTAGACTGTCCAAACAGACATACCAGCAGTACAGTGGAGCAGCCTAGGGAGCACTGCAGTGCACGTCACATAAAATGTGTCAGGTACAACTTATACTGCAACATCCTTTTGTGAGCCCTCCAGGAACAGAAAAAAACACAACTATATCTCACTGTATACCACTACAATACCCCTCAAGCCTGCAGGTGTCACCTATATGTAGGTACAACTGGTATTTAGTGGTTTTTGGAGGGCTCACACGTTCCACTACAAGTGTACCAGTTAGATTGGGATACGGCCCTGTTCCCCTTTTCTACAGACCACTGCATTAACCAGTAGCCTACTCCTGGGACCAGTTTGCTGCTGTAATAAGAATGACACCATCATATCTGAAGGTGTCATACAACATGGCATTTGCTGTCATTGTCACATCTTTGGGGCGGTGGGAGAGCTTCTGTGACCACTGGGGGAGTAAGGGGGGTTATGCCTTAATCTCTCCAGTGGTCATTTAGGGCACATTTTAGTCACTTATTTGTGATTGAAACAGGTGTAGCAAAAAAAAAAATCTTCATTTTGGCCCTAGACGTTTTTGCAGAAAAACTTCTATCTTTTGATGCCACCCATGTCCTGCCCAAAACACACCCCCAATACGCCCCCTTGAAATTTGAACAAACTGTGGAGAGAAACTTCTAAAATCGCAACTTGGACATTTTTGAAAGAAAACTGTCCATCTACCACCTTATGACATTTTTTTGGATTTTTTTTTAAATGAGTCCTGAAGTCTGTTTAAATTGTTATGTTTTACATGTAAAGTGCTTTATGGTTTGGCTCTAATTTACACAGAAAATATGGTAGAGATTAAAATGCTATCTAGATCTCTATGTTATGCCGATATGCCTAAATTGAAGCTACCTTGACTCAAAGCATCTGTCGCAAAGGCAGTAATAACGAGATTTTATGTTATTATGTCCCCTGCTGCTGGAATAAATTGATGAAAATCATAATATCATTAATTATGTGTTTATTAGTTGGGTTATTAAGACCTAGATATTAGAAGAAAATGATAGGTTAACTGAAACTGGAAATTCTGATAGAGCAGGATGTGTCTATTATTTTTTGAGTGCAATGAAGGTATTCTTTAGATATTGGGTTATTTTATTTTATTTTACTGAAATTATTTATTGCATGTTTTCATTTTTGTAATCCAACTTGAATTCATGTTGGTCAAGTAAACTGTAAGTATCCAAATTAAATTAAATCTATATGGCGGCACAATTTTATAAAAGTAATTTTCACATGCAAAATAGGCTTTGCAAATAGAAAAAGCTGCTATAAAATTACCCCCATGAGGGCAATAATAAAAGCCCTTTCTTGAAAAATCATCATTCTTCATTTAAATTTTTATTTATTTATTTGTAGCATTTGTATCCCACATTTTCCCACCAATTTGCAGGCTCAATGTGGCTTACATTTGCCGTAATGGCAGATGCCATTTCCGGGTAATAGAATTACAGATGGTATTGCATTAATGTGCGGACATACATGTTAAGAAATATACAATGGAACGTACATGGAACATAACATAAATGGAGTAGATCATGGTAGAGAGGAATACAATAAGGCATTACATGAAGGTTTCTGAGTTATGAATTGGATTGTAACATACATTAGGTCATCTACTATAGAAAAAGCCTATTCGACATGAGGTAGTGCTTGATCTTTGGTTATGTGAAAAAGGTTTTGGTTTTATGTAGAACATGTATAGTGTTATTATTTAGTATTTAAGATGGATGTTTATTGTATGCCTTCTTAAAAAGATCTGTTTTCAGTAGCCTTCTGAAGATAGTTAGGTCTTGTGTTGTTTTTATGGCCTTCGGTAATGCGTTCCATAGCTGCGTGCAGATGTAGGAGAAACTGGTCGCATATGTGGATTTGTCCACAGTCCATGTGCTCTCCAGACTTTGAGGGCAGAGCTCTAAGAAATCACACCTTTGAATGATTTTCTGCTCTAAAATGTCTTGTTTTATACAAGATTTAACAAACAGGAAGGTGTCATAGGCTAATTTAAATTTCAGGAACTGATGATGTTCTGTCTTCATGAGCTACAAGATGATAATTAATATGGTATCACCTAATGAGCTAATGTAATCAGTGTGTTACTAGCTCTAGTCAATAGGAGAGCACTGGCTTCTGGGCATTTGGAGGTACAAGTATAAACCGTATCAAGAAGATTAGCGTTCCATATCATTCTCCATAAGTGAAACTACAAATTTCATTCCATAAGATTCCCTTAAAATTCCTCAAAAGTACATTAGCTTAAATGACTTACAACATTTTCCTTAGGTTGAGTTTTAGACATGTTATGACTTAACTGTTCACAGAAATCAAATGTCATTTTTAAAGCTCAAAAGCTCTTTCTGACTTTTTCTTTTCTTTTCTAGCAAATAAAAGCCTCTGTTCTGAACAGACTGAGACAGTTTTAGTGCTTTGTCAAATATCTGTCAGCAAGTGGCCATTATGTGAAGGAAAAGAACTCCTGCTGCAGAGCCTGTCCTTTCGAACTACATCTTAGAAATCTCCAGGGACATATAGATTGTGTGATTGAAATATAACTGTACAGTACTTTTTATTTATTTATTATTTATGCATATTTATGAACCACCTATTCATAATATGCCATGGATGATATACAACAAACTATTATTACAACAGAATAGTGGCATAAATTCTATCCATGTAGCTCCTGCACTATTAGGGACCCAAAGAAGAAGGGGGCCTACTTATAGCCACTCCCCGAGGTGCCTCCATTTCTACTCTGAGAGCTCTTTCCAAAATTATTAATTTGGAACTCTTAGTTTGAAGTTATGCTACTGCAATGGCAAAAATAAAACATACAAAATCAATAATCATAAAAGGTATAGGGGCTCATTTTCAAAAGAGAAAACCATCTCAAAAATGGCATAAAGTGGCATTTGGACGTTTTCAGAAACAAACATCCAAACAGTGGCGTACCAAGGGGGGGGGGGGCGGTGGGAGCGATCCGCCCCGGGTGCACACAGCTGGGGGGGTGCCACGCGCCTGTCTGCTCCGCTCGTTCCATGCTCCCTCTGCCCCGGAACAGGTTCCTTCCTGTTCCGGGGCAGAGGGAGCATGGAACGAGCGAAGCAGACAGGCGCATGGCACCCCCCCCCCCCAGCAGGTAAAAATGCACCCGGGGGGGGTGTCCTTTCACCGGGGGGGGGGGGGAGGTGGCCTTTCTCCAGGGGTGGGGGGTCGCGCTGGGTGTCCTTTTGCCAGGGTGGGGGGGTCATGCTGCACCCGGTGTGGGGCGCATTGGCGATCCGCCCCGGGTGTCAGCCACCCTAGGAACGCCACTGCATCCAAATCGTGATTTTCAAAACTCTGGTTTGAGACATTTTTCTCTGCAGTGCATCCAAATCAAAAGGAAGCATGCTGGGGGCAGGATTTGGGCATTCCCAAAACTTGGACGTTTTTCTGCTATAATGGAACAATGCAAGAATGTCCAGGGGTAAAAGACATTTTTGCCTAGACCAGTTTCAATCATGGCTAAGTCACAAAAAGGTGCCCTAAATGAAGAGATGACCACTGAAGGGATTAAAGCATGACCCCCCTTACTCCCCCCATGGTCATTGACCCCCTGCCCACCCAAAGATGCAAAAAAAGACTACATACCAGTCTATATAACAACTTCAGATGTTATGGCCAGTCCTATTAAGGCTGCAAGCAGGTCCCCGGCGTAGCCTAGTGGTCATGCAGTGCACTGTGGAGAAGGGGACCCAGGCCCATATCCCATGTGGTGAAACATGTGAGCCTCCAAAAACCTACTTACCTACATATAGGTGACACCTGCAGGCATAAGGGCTATGCTATTTTAGTGGTATATAATTGGGTACACTAGGCTTTTGTTGGGTTTCGGAGGACTCACCATACAATATAAGGGGGTAACATATATGTACCTGGGACCTTTTATGTGAAGTCCACTGCAGTGCCCCCTAGGGTGCCCGGCTGTTCTGCTTGGATGTCTTTGTGGCCAGTCTACTAAGAATGCTGGGTTCCCATACATACCAATGGCCAGGGCCGCCGGGGGGGGGGGGGGGGGGGGGGACAAAATTCACCAGGCCCAGGCCTTCAAGGGGGGCCCGGCGCCGGGGTCAGGCTGCCGGTGCTGCAGTCCCCGGTCTCACCTGCCTGCCTCCTTGGCTCCGGGCCCCCTGAATTCGAAGCGGCAGTCACAGATCGCCTCCCTTCGGGCCTTCCCTCCCTGTGTCCCGCCCTCGCGGAAACCAGAAGTTACATCAGACGAGGGCGGGACACAGGGATGGAAGGCCAGAAGAGAGGCGATCTGCGACTGCCGCTTTTAATGCAGGGGGCCCGGAGCCGTGGTGAGACCGGGGACTGTAGCGGCAGTGGGAGCGACGGGGGGCGGCAGTGGCAGCAAGGGGAGCAGCGGGGGGGGGGGGGGGGGGGGGGGGGGGGGGGGGGGTGAGGGGGGGAGGGCGGAGGCGGGGCCCGGCCTAGTCTCTCGGTGGCCTGCCAATGGCTTGTTTTTCGTGTATTTTTCCCCTGGACTTTTTTTTCAAAAATGGTCCTGAAAGACACACTGAGCACAAAAATGTCTAGGAAATGGCCATTTTTGAAACAAAAAGTTGGACAATTTTCTGGTTTGAAAATGGCCATGTTCAGTACTGAAATCACCCATTATTATACTGTTGCTTAATTTGACAATTTTCCTAATTTCTGTAAATATTTCTTCATCTGTCTGTTCATTCTGTCCTGGCGGACGGTAGTACAGCCCTACCAGTACACTCCTTCCCTACATACATGGAGTTTCTATCCATAAGGGTTTCAGGCTGCTCTTTGTTTTATATAGACTGTTTATTTTGTTTGACTCAATTCCCTCTTTAACATACAGCGCAACCCCCCTCCAATTTGATCCACTCTATCATTGTGATATAATTTGTACCCTGTTAACACAGTGTCCTATTGATTGTCCTTCTTCCACCAGGTCTCTGAAATGCCTATTATATCTATCTCTCCCATCTTATTTTTTAGACTTCTAGCACTTATATACAACACTTCAATTTGTGCTTTTCTTCCCTGCATCTACAAGCTTCTTAGAAGTTGATGGGGATAATTTGCATCCTTTGCTCTCCCCTTAAACACTCCTGGCCTTCTTTCATCATTGTTAGATAATAAATAGAAATAAAACAACAACATAGAAAAGAAAATAAGATGATACCTTTTTTTATTGGCCTAACAATACATTTTTTGATTAGCTTTCAAAGGTAACCCTTCTTCAGATCAGAAGAAGAAGAAGGGTTTCCTTTGAAAGCTAATCAAAAAAAGTATTAAGTTAGTCCAATAAAAAAGGTATCATCTTATTTTCTTTTCTATGTTTTTGTTTTATTACTATTTATTACCTATAAAAGTGGACTAACATGGCCACCACATCACTTTCATCATTGTTGAAACCTCTCTATTGGGATTCCCTAAGGGGTCCTTTTACGAAGCTGTGGCAAGAAGGGACCAGCGCTAGCATCGACGCATGTTTTTGATGCACACTGAGGCCCCCTTTTACCACAGCAGGTCTTTGTTTTTTTCAAGAAATTGCCGTGTGACGAGTGAAGCCCGTGTGGCCATTTCGGGGAGGGGGGCACTTTTGAAACCCAGTGACACAGGGTAGGATCCTTGTTTTGGAAGTTAGTGCTGGCATGGTAGATTTGCTCTAGTTTCTGAGTGACTTTTTGTTTTATAGATTTTTAAAATTTACCTTACAATATGTCTGTTATTCAGATTACACTACAAACCAAAATTTCTTTATGGTGAGGTTTATGGGAAAATGTCCTAGCTCTGCTCTGCATCCATTGTTGGTGGAAAGGCCAGGAGGTTCTGTGGATGCAGAATGCATTTGGCTTCAATGCCATATGTGTGTTGGGGGCTGTGGCTCATTGGGGCTGAAGAGTGCAGTCTCTTGTACTTCCGCTAGCCCTCAATTGGCCTGCAACCAATGAAGCCTGCACTGCTGCCCTCATTGAATTTATTGGAAGTGGGGTAGAGGTGGAGCATGGGGTGGGGTAGGGACAATGCATGGATGCATCAGGTGGTGGGGTTTTCTCTTTCAAAAAGTTGGTGACTCTAGTGCCCACCCATCCAACCTGTTGGCCCACCCAAAAATTGCCTTCTGGCTACACCACTGCATCCTAGTACTGGACTACTTGAGCAATTATTTTGAAACTGATCATCTGTATAGGAAGAAGTGCAAAAACATCACATATTGCCTAAAAAAGCATTTTGTGCATTATGTATTCCAGAAGAGGTGCTTAGTGACAACTGTCCATTCAACTTGAGTGAGTCTGCAGAATTTGTGGGCCAAGATGAGTTCGACATGCAACATCAAGCCCCAGATACACTTAATCAAATTGGAAGACAGAAAACGCTGTCTGAACTGCAAAGTGAATTTTACAGAAGCCTACGAGGCCTGGTCAATCCATTCCTGTGTTTACTGGATTGGAGGAATACCTCATCTGAGGCAGTAGGAAAATCTCCAGGTCAAATCATGTTCAAGCAATGGACCCAGACTCTTCTGCCTACTCTGAATGCTCTACTGGAGACTCCATTGGCACCAAAATGTCATCATTGCCTAGAGGCAGCTAAGGATAAACAGGCCTACTTTTACAATAGAGAGCCAAGGAAAGTCCAGTCCCAAAAGAAGGCCAGACCATCCAGGTTAATATTGATGACAACAAGGCTGAGGTTGTCAAACAACTTTCACATCACTCATTCTTGGTAAAAACAGAGGATGGATCAGAAAGGAGAAGAATGTCCATACATATTTGACTGAATCATTAGTCCCCAATTGCAGTAAAAGATCTGGATTGCACTATCAGGTTAGGTATACCTTTGGTTACTAATGAAGAGGTAATGCAGAACCTGCCCACCTTACAAAAGATTGCTCCAACCAAAACCCAAGACATGCAGAACTTAAATATGGGTGCCCTGTTCTCAGTTATGCCAGGTCTATGGCTTGCGTAACTGTGGGAGTGTAAATGTAAGGTGCGCCAATACTGGATTACACTGTATTCTATAATGGTATCTGGACACACATATACTGTTATAGAATAGGGTCTCACCACATGGTATTGGGGTGCCTAAATGGAGGTACCCACTTCTAAAATTACCCCATATAACAGGTATATGAATTTTCTTACCAGGAGCCAACTTTTCAAAATTATTGGGGGTGCTAAGCCCAATGAAAATAACCTCTCCCTGGACACATACAAGGAATTTTCTCAATATTGGGGGTGCTCTAGCACCCACAGCACCCACAAAGTTGGCTCCAATGTCATCAGGTATGATCCTGCTGTCTCACTGTTTGTCTTCTCACCAATCTGTTAATAGATCATCCCCTCTTCCCCCCACTTTATTTCTTTATATCACCAGAGAAATGCTACTTGTGAGTTCTTTGTACATTCAGGCAACATCCTTTACATTTCCTGACTGTGATGGCAGAAGTAACTCTCAAGAGTCAGTCAGAAATGTATTGTTATTCAAACAAAAAGATATCACATACACTTTGTTTATTGACCTTTATTTCTATGCATTCATTACTAGCTAATGGATTAACCATGTATACTGAGATCCATGAGAAGTAATGCTATCATTAAGTGATTAGCAGAGTGGTGTGGAAAGGAGTCTGCTTATATAGTATGCTTCTTTTAATGGGCATATTTGGCAAATTCACTCATCTTAGTAATGCTCCATTTAAGAAGCTTTTAACACATCAGGGTCACTCAACCTAAGGAACAGGTACCATGTGTAGGCGTTCAAGGTACCCAGCATTATTTCCTTATACTGGAGAATGATTAAAACAATATAGAATGAAATGGATTATCTAAGGAGCTACAATGACACACAGAGGGGCAGATAAAGACCCGCATAGTCCATCCAGTCTGCCTAAAAAGGTGGCCAGAGTTACATCCATCACTCTGCTGGGGCCCCAGTCACCCATGCTTAAACACTAGCTGTAAAGTCTCCATCATGCCAACCATATAGGCAGCCAAACATGATGGAGTCTTGGTTATATTCTGGTTGTATTACTGACCGTATTCAACTTACCAGCCAAGATGTCTTCCCCTCCCCCCCCCCCCCCCCCCCCCCCCCCCCGAGTTGCAAAGCACCCTCACTCGCAGCACAGAATACAAATAATGGGCATTGAGCTTTAACATAACAAATAATAAAAGAAGCAACATGAAATCAGAGATGAAGTGTTTATTTTAGTAGGACTTACACATAGCCCCGGATTATTCGTATTAGAACTGAAATCACTATTCGGCCAAATATGAATAATATATTTGGAGCACTATTCAGGGCCGAATCAAATCGAATATGAATATTTGATACAGCCCTAATAGTAATACCTTTCAAGGACTTAAATGTCTGTGGATATATTTGCTGTGAAGCTGGGGATGCACAAGCCAAGTTCAGTAACAGGGACATATTTAAAGTTTTGTCTGCCGTAGGTATTACATTTTTGACTCCTCTCTACAGGGCTGGAACTAGGTGGATGGAGACAGGACAACTGCCATGGGCCCCTTGCCACAGAGATCACCACACCTGTCTGAAACTGAAGAAGGTGCTGCCTCCTGCTGGACTTTGGAGGCCCCCTCCCACATTTCTGTCCTGGGCCCCATAAATTTAATGTCGCTTCTTCCTCTTCAACATCAGCAAAATTCGCCCTTTCCTCTCTGAGCATACCACCAGAACTCTCGTCCATGCTCTCATTACCTCTCGCCTTGATTACTGCAACTTACTCCTCACCGGCCTCCCACTCGGCCATCTATCCCCCCTTCAATCCGTTCAGAACGCTGCTGCACGTCTTATATTCCGCCAAAACCGTTATACTCATATCACCCCTCTCCTTAAATCACTTCATTGGCTTCCGATCAGATATCGCATACAATTCAAGCTCCTCCTCCTTACCTACAAATGCACTCAGTCTGCGGCTCCTCACTACCTCTCCACCCTCATCTCCCCCTATGTTCCCGCCCGCAACCTCCGCTCACAGGACAAAGCCCTTCTCTCAGTACCCTTCTCCACCACTGCCAACTCCAGGCTCCGCGCATTCTGCCTTGCCTCACCCTATGCCTGGAACAATCTTCCTTTACCCATACGCCATGCCCCCTCCCTACCCATCTTCAAATCTCTGCTTAAAACTCACCTCTTCAATGCTGCCTTCGGCGCCTAACCGCTTGAGAAATATAAAATGCCCCAATCCATCCACCCTATCAGATTAACTGTTCACTCGTCCTCTAGATTGTTCACTTGTCTTTAGATTGTTCTCTTGTCTTTTAGATTGTAAGCTCTTTGAGCAGGGACTGTCCTTCTATGTTTGAATTGTACAGCGCTGCGTAACCCTAGTAGCGCTTTAGAAATGTTTGTTAGTAGTAGTAGTAGTAGTAATACCAGCCTTACCTCTCTATTCACCCCTGATTTTGATAGTGGTCACTCTGGCCTACAATACCCCTCTTTTTCCCTCCACCATTCTTTGCTCAGTATCTTCTTCTAGGGCCTCACATCCCACAGGACTACTTTAACCACTTATGGAAGCTCTTATTTTTCCCAGATTACCCCCACCCCATATAAGTTACAGAGAAACTTCACACTATTACTGTATAACATTTGGTTGAAAGCAATGCCTTATATGCCTGAATGAGCAGAAAAAAGTGATGAAATCTTACTCCTTATATACCCAGTACAGTTCCAATGATGTTACAGATACAGCAGAGCCAATGCTCATTGGACTTCACCAGGTGGCCGCATTGCTTCCCCCCTTCCCTCTCGATTTTCTTCCCTGTGCAAGTACATAGTCTGCACAGTGGATTGTGCCAGCTCCGGCTGTCTAACCCTACCCAGTACTTTTATGGAACTTTGGAGTGCACTCAGAGCCAGTGCAAAATAATTAGGTTCAGTAGGTGAACCTTAGTCTAGTGTGCAACCCTCCCCCCTCAATAAATGTACAATTAATTTTTGAAAATTAATATTGGGCATTAGAATGAATACATATTCTGCATTTATACTAATTTGTTTTACTTGAAAAAGGAGAATATAACTGGATATTTAAAGATAACAACACCAACAGACATTCAAAGCACATTCTTTTGAGGAAAAACTGTCACTTATTGTAAAATGAATATTATATTGCTATATATTGATGTGATGACAACCAAAACAATTACTGAAAGCCCAGTAAAAAATCTCACTTGGCAACGATGTAGAAAATGTGCCAAATCTAAACGGCACTAACTCACAGGACTCACATGAACTTAATTGGGAAAAGGTGGCACTGCAATTATATACCTGCCACGAACACCAGTACACGTGATACAAGAGCAAGCCAGTTGGTGACAGATCCGTAAGCAGAAACTACAAGCTAGCAGAATCCCTCGTCACAAAGATTCATGCAGAATACAGAAGGACCTTCACCCAACAGAGAATAAGGGACCAACACATTAGAAATAGAAAAGTGATCTCACAAGATAAGTAGTAGGGGTCCTGCCCAAAGCTATTGAAACTAATCCATGTGAATGTCAGAAGATCAACAGACCACAGAGCAATTGGGAGTAGAGGGAATAACTCTCACGGATCCTCTTACTATTGATGAGTAGTAGTCTCTGTTCTCTGACCCTGCACCCAAGGGCCTCCCTACCCTGAGCCTGCTCCCAAAGGCTGCTCTGCCACTGGACCATAGACACCAATAAATAAATAAATAATAAACAAATAAACGGCGTCCCTAGTGGCCTTCTGCCTTGAGCCTGCTCCCATGGGCTGCTCCACTGCTGGATCTCCTCTTCTTCCTGGTGAGCCATCTGCTGTCTTCAAGAGGAGCCTCCAGGGATCCTTCCCTGCCAGGTTCACAGCTCAGCTCAGCTCTTTTGTGAGAACAGCTCTCTCTGATTCCAGCCCTTGAGAGCCTGTGACCTGCAGTTCTAGGTTTTCTCCAATAGAATTAGGGTTACTATATATCCGGTTTTACCTGGACATGTCCTGTCTTTGAGCACATGGCCGGGCAACTGGACGGGTTTTGCAAGCCTGCCCGTTTGTCTGGATTTGTGGACAAAGGGCAGGCTAGTGGGTGGGCCTAGGGGTGTCCTATCCTCCTCTCCCCTTACCTTACTGTACTGCCCTCATGGTCTAGTGACCTCTTTGGGGCAGGAAAGAACCCCCTCTTTCCTGCCTGGAGCGGCTGCAGACTGTCTCTTGCTGCCTCCAGTTCCGTTGCCAATTCAAAATGGCTGCCGAGAGTTCAAGTGGTGGCCTTGCGAGACTTCCGGAGGTTTGAGGAGGGGTTGGGGAGCCTTGGGGGCATTAGACCACCAGGATAGGGTGGGAGAGAAGGGGGGTGCAGCTAGAGGAGGCCTTTAGTGTGGGAGGGGGGGGAGAGAACCTCCAGCCCCTTTGTGTGCGGGTTTGATAGGTCAGGCTGGTTTGATAAGTCTGGGTCTGGGTTTTTTTTTTTTGACAGCCCGGACCTGTCAAACAACTTCTGAAGAAGGATTGTGCCTTGGGTGTATGCCCAGACACAATCTTCCCACAGAAGTACCCTGATGATCAAAGCTAATATCTTGCATAAATTTGCATGCTATTAGTTTTGATCATAGGGGCATTATTTCCCTGCTCTGTTCTGGTGCTAATTTTACAGCGCTATTTGGAACAGCGTGGCGAGCTTGATCATTGGCCAATGAGGCTCTAATAAGTGAGAGAAGAAGCTCAAAGTGTGAGAGTGAGAGAGACTGCAAATGAGTTTGACTTGTCACCTCTGGATATGATACCTTGGCACTGACCCATAATGACCAATCACAGTACCTATCTGCACCAAGGTGACCAGAGTGCTAAATTAAATTTCCAGTGGCTCCAGATTTGTCTGATGGAACTGATTGCATCCTGGATTTCCCCTAGTAATTCAGTCCTTGCATTTATTAGGGAATAAAATTGGAAGATCAGATCTAAAAGGATCAATGTGCATTGGGATAAACCCACGATGAGATAAACGTTTTGGGGGAAGTCTCTCTTTGAAACAGAATTGCTCTGAAAGTTTGTGTGGATTAAAGGGGATAGGGACTTGGGAAGAGAAAAACAGACAGCTACAACTACCAGCTCACCCAGACAACAGGCTGATCCACTCTTGTTTTCATCCCATTTTATACGTGCAAATGTAACCCTGCTTTTCTTAGGGCAACCAGAACTACAGCTTACTGCATGCAAAGATGCCAGGCTACCCAGTTCCAGGATGGAGACTTTTTGGCCAGTCCTGTTTTGAACTTATAACCCAAAGCAGTGTGGGACTTGTATTTCCTGATCCTGCCCATTGAAATCAGTGCTGCAAGCCCCATAATGCACTAGGATGGGTGGTCAATATCCAGGACTGTCCCAAAATCTCCAGCCTGGAACTGAGTAACTTGGCATCTTTGTGCATGCCATGGGCAAAACCAGGACTTAAGTGGCCAATTTGGATTGACTGGGTGAGGCAGCAACTCTAGGGTCAGCGCTATTGCTAGAATAACTTTAGGCGTTCATGAGGTTTTCATCCAGCTCTGGCTTTATAAGCCCCTCCCCCAATCTCAAGGCCTTTTAGTCCATTCACATTCTATTTTCCATTGAAACTCAGCATGTTAAAGGATGACCGTGCAATGGTATACAAGAAGCCCAGGACTGGGCGCTAATCTCTTAAAGAGCTGACCATTACAATCAGCAGCACTGGGGTGGGATTGGTGGAGTGGAAGAAGGGCATGTTCTCAGGGCTCTGTCGCCAGTTTTCCAGCATCAGCAGCACCCTGAGTTACCAGCATGCACAGATCTTGTATGAGACCCTCTGTGAAATTAGTAGGTTTCAAGCATAATCTTCTCCTCTCACCTTTGTAGCACCAGGGGCAGGACAAAGAATGGAGAAGGGGGACATGATATTTGTATCTGAGAAGCCAGAATTTTTGGTAGGCTCCTATATAAGAAAAGAATTTGATTAGATTCTGCTGAGTACCAGGGATATAAAGAGTGTGGGGGAAGGACACAGTGTGTTGCTATTCATGCCTAGTTCCAGCCTCGGAGAGGTGCTTTTGTTTCCTCTGCTTTTGTGATATTCACATTGTGAGTTTCATCATTTTGCTTACCAGGAGCAGAAGATTTAGCTCTGCAGGGGATGCCTCTAATCCAAGGATGCTGCCTTATGCATGGCAGATAATCTTGCCGGAGTTCATAATAGTGCCAGTGGAGAGCAACGGAAGGGAGGCTTAGCAGCACGCAGCACTGTTGTACTGGCCTTTTATCTCCAAACATCTCATTTGTAGTCTGGCTCAGGTCACAAATAAAATAGCTTCAGTCTGATGAACATCACCATCTAATCCAACATGATTTAGTACAACTGGCAATAACAGACTTACGCAGGAGTGAGGTGCATTGATAGAGTTGTACGTGGCAGTACTGGAATACCAGGGATAGGGCAGTGCAGGAGCAAGGTGCATTGTCAGAGCTGTGGGTATTTCAGGGCAGGAGTGAGGTTCATTGGCAGTACTTTGTGTGGAAGTCTCAGTAGTGGAATAGCAAGATGTGCTGCAGGGCAAGACTGATGTGTGGTGACACTGACTTTCCTCTTGCAGTGATATCAACTACTGACAGAATATAACCATACTCTGTTTCTACAGTACAGTAAAACAGAACATGGAAGGAAAGGGATTTTAAATTGTAATCTCAGAAGACAGAATGTATCGGGGCAGTATGAAGGTGATTTGTACTGTGAATGTTATCATTTAAAGAGGCAGCACAACTGACTGTCCAGCCATGCTTCTGAAGGCCAAAAAACTTTTTCTATCATGCCAAGCAAAACAGATTCAGATTCAGGCAGCTTCACCTTAGACCCCTGTTGTTTTATCCTTCTGAAATAGAAGCCATGTCTGGAGCCAAACCTTTGAATCACAAGGAGCATCTAACTCTGGCCTTAACTAGTCAATGCTTTGTAAATAAATTTCTCATCTTTTTAGGGGGTGGGAGAGGGAGAAGGGTATGGGGATATAGTCAGAGAGCTCAATTGCTATTCTGGATTTTCGACCTGAATTTCATGGCCACACTGGAGCTCAGTTGCCATGGCAACTCATAAAGGCCTACTTCTCCCTCGCCCTCTGAATTAGTGCTTCTGGAGATGCACCAGGCCATGCACCTGGTCTGGGCAATCTCATTTTTCTCCTGGGGCCCTTACATGCCCCCAAAGCAATATTTACCTCCCTCTCTCTTTATTAACTAGATATGTTTATGCTCTTTGTTTTCAATTAATTTTCCTCTGCTGTCAGGAGGGTAGAAGGGGAAGCAGGGCAATCACTGGACAAAATACCGTCCTGGGCAAGAGTTGTTTTGGTGCCCCCTTCCCCTTCAAACATCTGTTGGTACATCATACCTCTTAATTGTTTACAATTGTAATACTTTATTAGAAAAAAAATCAATACATAGAAGTCTTACATATGTGGTAACAGTAATCATAACATATCTAAATGCATCATTATTTGTTTGTCAGTTTCATTTTGTTTTGGTATTTTCCACCTCTCCAATTTTGCCAAATTATATTGCTAAGTAAGATTAGTAGGCATTCCCAATTTTTGAGAATTATCTCCGATATCAGACCTGCATCCTGGCTAAGCTAAACTGCTTATAGAAACTGCCTACTGTGCCCAGTACTAGTGGGGACAGAGGCACAGGATGTCTCTTCCTTCCTTCCTTCCTTCTTGCACTCCATGTGGTGTAGTGAGACACCGTGTCTAATTCTGTTCTTCTGTGTCATCCTGTTTTCTCAATTCTCCCCTATGCAGCAGCTGAACTTAGTGATGCTTAATAGTGAAACAGCTTCCTGTGCTGTGTAGGGTTAGTCTTACACAGGGCTTTTTTTGAGGGGGTACTCGGGGGTACTGAGTACCGGCACCTTGTCGAGTGTCTTCTAAAATTGACCCATGAACCACAAGTTTTAATGAAAGAGCGCAGGCTCAAGACACCAATTCTGCCTTGTCATAGATTCTGTGACTGGTTGCAGGGGGCCTGGCTATTGTGGAGTGAGTCCCTCAGTGATCACCCCACCCCTGAAGGGTGGCCTGGCATTTAAGTACCGGCACCTTTTTTGCTAGAAAAATTGCACTGGTCTTACAAGACTTGCCTCATGGTACAGGAAGCTGATGCACTATTACACCTCACTCCTGCTGCTGCACGGGGGAGGATTAAGACCAATGCACCATCCAAAAAACAATAATTGTTTGTACTCCTACAACCACAGTGAAATAAGTGAATAGCTGTGCTTTTCCTCATCCCCCCCCCCCTCCCGGGCCTGCACAACAACAACTAATGATGTGTCTTCTTCCACCTGTGTGGTTCAGATCACTTTTTTGATCTGTACAGGAGGAAATATGAGAATAGAGTGCAAAAAGAAAAGTTGGTGAAGTTGAAGATAAAGAAGGAGAACTGAGAGGGAGAGTGGTCAGGAAGAGGAGAAACGGGGAATTAGGAGGAGAAGGTAGAAAGATATATAGAGGAAAGGAAAAGAAAATATTAAAATATTTCCTGGTGAAAGAAAGAGACAAAGAAGAAAGAGATATGAAAAGGAAAGGGACCACCAAAGTGAGAGAACCAAAGATGAGACCAGAGAATGAGAGAAAAAAGAGAGACGCTGAGCTATGAAATCAAACCAGACATCAAAGGCTAGAAATATTTATTGTCTTACAGAGAATAGTAATGACATCAGTGTAAAATGTCCTGGGACCTACTTCAAAGTCTCACAACCTGAACGTATGTCACATATAGTATTTACATGTTGGGAAACAGCTGGATTTTATCATCTGATTTGACTTTTTTGGTGCATAATTAATTCTCTACTGTGCAGGATATACCTGCAATCCTAGGAATTTATTGGATCATAAACATGACCACACCATATATGGGGGGGGGGGGGGGGGGGGGGGTGAAGAGGGGAGGAAGATCCCTGCCAAGCCCTGTCCTGCTCCACCCCATTGTCCTACAATTAAATACCAAAAGTCTGGTAACCTTATTTATTTTTATTAATTTAAGGGTATCTCATATACTGCCTTTTCTGTACCTGGTGCAATGGAGGATTAAATGACTTACCCAAGAGTCACAGGGAGCTACAGTGGGAATCAAACACAGTTTCCCCAGGTTCTAAGCCCATTGCACTAACTAGTCAGTTGCCTGTCTGAGCTACAGGATGCACAATGCATTTTACATGTCCCTGAAAACCATACATCCCCCTCAGCCACCACATAGCCTACAACCCTTACTTACCACCCACCCCCACACAAAACCAGCACCATCACACAGCCTATGCAAATCACTTGCTATGCATAGAGACAGTGCAAGGATATTGGGTGCCATAGGCACATTTTCAGCTTCATGACCCCTCCTCAATTTTCAGGCCCTATTCCCCACCAAGACATCATGCATTTAAATATTAAAAGTTGTAGTGTAGGCAATATCCACAGTTATTTCCCAGGTAAATGAGCTGTTTGAAAATTGCCCACCCTTCCTGTAGGTAAAAGTATATGTGGATGGTTCTTTGGTGCTTTTAAAGTTGTGAAGATCAATTGTTTTGCTTTGACTGCAGCTGCTCTTTGCTGCTACCCAGAAGCTGCTGCTGTAGGCAACCACTTAGCCTTGCCTAATGATTGGACTGGTCTTGGCCATACACCTTCCCCTCACCCATTATACACACCTGCCTCACCTTCCAACATTCACACCAGTGGTGTAGCCAGAAGGCAATCTTTGAGTGGGCCTAAAGGTAGGTTAATGTGGGCTCACATTCCCCCACCTGCTTCCCTATGAAATTTAAAAATTAAATAACTTAGCTGGAGAGGATCCCCAAACCCTGCCAGCGACATCTGAAGCCCATGGACCCATGTTTAGAAAACTGTGGTAATCAGTGGCAGTGCTCTGAGACTCCAAAACTGATACCCCAGGCGTGCTCAGCTCTCAAGCATGAACTGAGTATGCCTGCTGTGCCAGCATCAGCAGCTTGGAGTGCTGCTGCTGACTGCCATGGTTTTCTGACTGGGGGTTGGTGGGTTGCAGATATCTTCAGCTGGCAGGGCTTGGAGATCCCTGCCAGCTACATGAATGGTGCGCCTAGGGTTGCCAACTTTTTGAAAGGGAAAAACCCAGAACCTGCTATTGCCTCTGTTCTGCCATAAACAAATAAGTGCAGTGACGGTAGCAGTGTAGGATTTAGTAGCAGAAGGCAATATTGAAGGCTCAGGGGCTGGGGTGGGGTGGGGTGGAGGGGAGGGGAGGGGGGATGGTAGTACAACAAGTTGCACTGCTCGGCCCCCATTCAGCAATACGTTCTGCCACAGTCTCTCAGTATGCATACGTTTCCTCCATAAAGTATAGCAAATAAGATGATACTGAGTGGCCTAGTGGTTAGAGCACTGGTCTTATAATCCAGAGGTGGCTGGTTCAAATCCCACTGCTGCTCCTTGTGATCTTGGGCAAGTCACTTAACCCCCCCCCCATTGCCTCAGATGTAAACTTAGATTGTGAGCCCTCCTGGGACAGACAAATATCCAGCTTACCTGCATGTAACTCACCTTGAGCTACTACTAAAAAAGGTGTGAGCAAAATCTAAATAAATAACAATACATTTTTTGATTAGCTTTCAAAGGTAACCCTTTCTTCAGATCAGAAATAAGCAAATGTTGAAAAATAACAGTATATATATATATATATCAACATTTGCTTATTTCTGATCAGAAGAAGAAGGGTTTCCTTCGTAAGCTAATCAAAAAATATATTAAGTTAGTCCAATAAAAAAGGTATAATCTTATATTAAGTTAGTCCAATAAAAAAGGTATCATCTTATTTTCTTTTCTCTGTTTTGTTTTATTTCTATTTATTACCTTTAAAAGTAGACTCACAGGGCTACAACATCACTCCACATAGTATTAAATCTAAACATATATTCTGCATTTACAGAGCCACTTGGTCCCTCCCCCAACACTTGGTACAGAGGTAGGACATTTCCCCTTAAAACTTATCAAACAAATAATATTTGTTTTTCATATGATCTCAGTAACAGCAACAAACTATCTCAGTAATAGGTATATTGTAAAGTCATTCAAAGATATATAAAAATTCACTCATGACCCAGAGCAAATTTACCATTTTAGCATAACTTCCAAAACTCATATAACAAGGACCCTACATAGGAAAAGGCAACACAGTAAGTCTATGTCTTGGGGGGGGGGGGGGGGGGGGAGCTGCACCACTACAGATCTGTCAACATGCAGGTGGCTGGGAGGTCCTGTGCTGCTTTCTGGTCTTGAATGGCTTCTGCAGGCCTTTGGGCAACCCAATGCAATCTGGGATGGTAGTGAAGGAGGGAGGAGGTTGGGAAAAAGCATTCCATAAATTTGGTAGCTGGCAGAAAACCAGATTTCTGTTCTGCCTACCATTTGTTATGATTCTGCTAAGACAGGCAGGGGAATGACTGGGACTCGCTTCTGATTGGCCTGTTAAGGATTGAGCTGAAGTCTGAGGCAGCAGATGTCAGAGGTCAGATCTATTTAAGCCTACCTCTCCCTTCAGTCTATGCTTTAGCATTTGATCCCAGTCATCTGAAGCCTGTTACCCTCTCTCTGTCTGTGCTAGTAGCATACCGTGCTTTCTTGGGAGTTGTTTACTTCTCTCATTGCTCATAGTTTCTCTGTGTGCTGGTTGTTCCCAGCGCATGCTTGTTTGTTTCCCTAGCTAAGCGGCTTTCCCTGATTACCTTGCTTCCCCGCACCTGTGGGTGCTTTCTCTGCTCTGTCTCTGTGTGCTGGTTGTTCCCAACGTATGCTTGTTTGTTTCCCTAGCTAAGCTGCTTTCCCTCATTACCTGGCTTCCCTGCACCTGTGGGTGTTCTGTCTGCTCTGACTCTGTGTGCTGCTGAGTTCTGGTAGAAACAGGGCATTTTTTGAGGGGGTACTTGGGGGTACTGATTACCGGCACCTTTTCCATTGTCTGCTAAAATTGACCCATGGACCCCAAGATTTAATGAAAGAGCTCAGGCTCTACACACCAATTCTGTCTTATCATAGATTCTGAGACTGGTTGCAGGGGGCCTGGCTATTGTGGGGTGGGTCCCTCATTGATCTCTCCACTCTTGAAGGGTAGCCTAGCATTTGAGTACCGGCACCTTTTTTGCTAGAAAAAATGCACTGGGTAGGAACATTGTTTGTGTTTTTCCTTTGTAGGCTTTAAACCTTTGATTACAGTGTAAGCCCTGCTTCTTCCTGACATGAGTGTTGTTAGTAGCCCTTCCCTTTAGCCTGCTTTAACTCTTTGTCTGCTGTGGTGGTTGTCTCCTGAGTCCTGTAAGCATTGCTCCTTATCTGTCAGGTGTATGTAAAGGCAGCTTTCCCTATTTGCTTGCTTTTCCCTTTGTCTCTAGTGTTTGTTATTTGACTCTGTGGCACAGCCTTGTGTGTGGTTTCCCTTGATCCTTGAGTGCTGAGTGGCACAGTCCTGTGTATTCCTATAGTGGTTTCCCTTAATCCTTGAGTGCTGTGTAGCACAGCCTTGTGTATTCCTATAGGTGGCTTCCCTTTTCCCTTGGGTGTTGTGTGGCACAGCCTAGTGTATTTATGTGTTGTTTGGTACAGCCTAGAGTGTTCCTGTAGAGCTTCGCTCCTATAGAGTCTGTGTCCCATTCTGTCCTTGGCTTTCTCTTCCCCTGGTCATAGCCTGTACCTGCCAGCTTCTTGTCTGTTGCCCTTCCCTTGTGTCTAGCTAGCGCTGTGTGCATTGCATGAGCTCCAGTCCCTCCTGGGACTCCTCGTTGTTCTTTTTACCTTCCCTAGTGTGTGACTCGGTTCCAGATCGGCCGTGAGGCCCGTACGCTTGGACTCTGTACGAGTGGGCTCCCGTTCAGCCTTGAGGCCCGCCTGAGTGGTCTATCTCCCGTTTCAGCTGGTGCTGGTTGAGTGTCCTGAGTGTGCGGGGCTTTGTGGCTGTGGGTTTGCGTAGCGCCTGCTTGGTCCAGCCTAGGCCTTGGCCAAGATCCTTCATAAGCCTTGGCCTAGGCTCAAGGAATCACGAACGGATTAACAGAATTAATTAACATTAACATAAACAATAAACTTATATTCCGCCATATACCTCTCGGTTTAATGCGGATTAAAGTCACTAAGAAGCTGGACATTTCCAGGAAATACAGAGGATTAATCAATATAATAAAATAAGAATATACAGTTTAACACAAGAAAATAAAGCATTACTAATCATTACAATTTAAAACAAACTTTCTAAATAAATAAGTTTTAATTTGTGAAACTGACTGTAATTTGTCTCAGGAAGTAATAAAGCTTGAACATCCTTTTCCAGACAAGCTGCTTGATATGAGAAATTAATATCTAATAACCTAGTTCTCCTTAAATTCTTTAGTGGAGGAAAAGTAAATAAAGCTGATGTTCTAGTGACTCTAGATTATTGTAGAAAAACTAAGTTATCCAAAAAATAGGATAGAGCTGAATAAGACCAAAAAAATGTAAACAATATCCTAGCATGCATAGGAAGCAAATGAAGCTTTTTGCAATACAAAATACTATCATATTTTTTAATGAAAAAATCAAATGTAACGCAACATTTTGAATAGTATGAAGTTTCTTTAGTACTTATTTTGAAGTGCCTAGATAGATTATTTTACAATAATCTAATAAACTCAGAATCAAAGATTGTACTATAAGCTGGAAATGATCTTGGTCAAAGTATTTCCATACATGACATAAATTATGCATCATGAAGAATGATCTTTGAGTAAGACTATTAATCTGAAACTCTAACAATAGCTTACTAGCTAAAATCCCCAATATCCTTATAAAAGGAGAAAACTGATACAATATCCAGTGGCGTACTGAGGGCGAGGCGGTGGGGGCGGACTGGTGCAGTGCTGCCATCTTTACCCCCCCCCCCCCGGTGCGGTGCTGCATGGGTGTCCTTCCCCCATCCCCTGACTAATGTGATATTGCTCTCCCCCTCCGCTCCTGCACGTCTTTCAACTTCGAGGCTTCTGGCAGCAGCAGCATCAGCAGCAATGTAAGCGCTGCCTTCTGTCTGCCCTGGAAGCACCCTCTGTACAGCTTCCTGCATAGGCGGGAAACTGTCCATTGAAGACTTCCGGGGCTGGCCGAAAGCAGCGCTTACATTGCTGATGCTGCTGCCAGAAGCCTCGAAATTGAAAGACGTGCAGGAGCAGAGGGGGAGAGCGATACCGCACTAGTCCGGGGGAGGGGGGGAAGCGATGTCAGCCAGTCAACCAGCCACACCAAAGGGAAAGGGAGGTGGAGAGAGGAGGATGTGATGCCACATCTAAGGGGAAGAAGGGGTGGATACTGCAATGCCAGACCTAAGGGGAAAGGGTGGTGGAGAGAGGAAGGAAAGCAATGGCAGGGGAATGGGAAAAGGGGGGTGGAGAAAGGAGTGAGAGTGATGCTAGTCTAGATCTAAGGGAAGCAAGAAGGGAAGAGAAAGGTGGGATGCATGAGGGAGAGGAGACTGGGAAAAAGCTGGATCAGGGAAGGGGGGGAAACAAGATACAGTACTATGAAGCAGAGGAGAGAGATACTGGCCCTGGGTTTGGACTGCAGGAGAAAGAAGAGTGAAGAACATGGGAAGGGATGGGGACACAGAGCAAATGCTGAACATGGGCGAATAGGGACAGAGACACAGAGGGGAGGTTATGGCTAGGAGAGAGAGGTAGTAAGAGGGAATGACAGTGAACATGGAGAGAAAAATGTTAATAGGAGATAAGCAGAAGATGCATATGGATGGGGAACAGAGAGTGGAGAGAGAAAGATGGAGAGAGAAAGAAGGCAAGAAGGGGAGATGCTGGAATGCATATAAAAAGGAGAGAGGGAGACACATGCTGGATAGAAGGGAAAGAAAAGGCAGGCAGTGGATGGAAGGGGCAGAGAAAGCTGGCAGACACCATATGGAAAGGGGGAGAGGGCAGACAGTGGATGGAATGGGCAGAGAAAGCAGACAGACACTGGATGAAAGGGAGAGAGAAAGAGAGCAGATGCTGGTTGGAAGGGAGAGAGTGAAGAGAAGACGAGGAAAGCAGAAACCAGAGACAACAAAGGTAGAAAATAAGATTTATTTATTTGCTTCAGAATAAAGTAGTATTGCGGCTGTGGTGATAAATAGAAAATGAAAATAAGGTGATCTTTTTGTTGGACTAATTTTAATACATTTTTGACTAACTTTCAGAGACCAGAACCTCCATCCTTAGGTCAGGACAGGACCGTAAAAGCAGTATACTGTACTGACCTGAGGAAGGAGGTTTTGGCCTCTGAAAGCTAATTGAAAAATGTATTAGTCCAATAAAATGGTATGATCTTATTTTCTATTTTTTGTTTTATTTCTGTTTGTTAATTTGTAAAGTGGTGATTGGTATTTGTCAGTTTTTCAAATTTATGTCTGCTATCTTTATATTTTGCACAGTACTAGGGGACATGTTTCTATGGTGTTGCATTGTATGCGGGATCTGGCCTCTTGGGGGTTCAGTTTAATTTTAGTTTGTGGTTACTTATTCTATACTTGGTGAGGATGTATCGGTGTTCTATGTTTGTGAAAAAAACATGGTTTTCTGCTGGCAGGATCATTTTTACTAATGTCTTGGTTAGTTTTACAATGGGTGTATTGATGTTCTAGTGCTCACTGCAGTGTTTAAGATGCTGCCTTTCCTAGGTATACCCTTGTTGTGTGACTCGTGGATTATTACTAAAAATAATATTTTCATATAGAGGAGGGGGTGTTAAAAAATGATCGGCCCCGGGTGTCAAATACGCTAGGTACACCACTGACAATATCTGATTTATCATTACACTATTTTTATCTGCATCTGTAGAGTGACTAATTAGCACCAGCCTCCCCTGTGAAAAGTGGCCAAGCTAGCTACTGTTGGATGGGCCTGAGGCAAAGCTGGTAAGGCTTCTGAAGCACCCTGCCCTACCTCAGACACATAGACACACACACCCTCCCCTCCTCATAGCTCACCCCCATATACCAGGGCTAGTGTTAGGCATGCTGTGTTCTCTCTGTGTCCTGTCCTGTTCTATGTCCAGAATCTCTCCCCATTCCTTCCCTCATGTCCAGCATGCCCTCTTGCTGTCTTTTCCCTAATTCAGGAACTTGGAAAGGGACCTCAAAGCTTTCTGACAGATTGTACTTCTTTTGTGTTTGGGCAGACTTAGGTCCCTGTGACAAGGGCAATTGTCCTGCTTGCCCCTTTCCCAAAACTGATTCTATCAGATACATCCACATTCCATTCCAGACATATACATACCCCCCCCCCCCCACTCTCTCTACTACTACTTATCATTTCTATAGCGCTACTAGACGTACACAGCGCTGTACACATGAACATGAAGAGACAGTCCCTGCTTGACAGAGCTTACAATCTAATTAGGACAGACAAACAGGACAAACTCTCTCTCTCTCTTCACCCAAAAACACACACGTGCCAAATCCATGCACACCTCTAATTCTTCCACATATACACATCATATATCTGCAATCACACATATACATACCCTCCCCCTACAAATACACACACATTCACTCTGCCCCTTACAAACATAAACACTACTTGTCCCCCCACCACCAGACACACACTCACACATTCCCTCTGCTGAGCTTCCGCAGGTTCACACTAGTTTTAAGTAAATAAAATAACCCTCCCCACTCTTAAAGAAATTACAACAAGAGCAAAAATATTTCAGAGTTAAATTTCCTTTTTTTTGTTACATTTGTACCCCGCGCTTTCCCACTCATAGCAGGTTCAATGTGGCTTACATATTATATACAGGTACTTATTTGTACCTGGGGTAATGGAGAGTTAAGTGACTTGCCCAGAGTCACAAACAGCTGCCTGTGCCTACAGTGGGAATTGAACCCAGTTCCCCACAACCAAAGTCCAGCACACTAACCTCTAGGCCACTTCACCACAAATTTTTCTCTTGAAGGATTAGTTTAGTTTAATTTACATTATTATGACATTTGATAATCTGTTTACAATTTCACAAGAAAATCTCAAAGCAGGAAATGAATATTATGATGGAAAAATTGACTGTTTTATGTCATGATCAAAGACAAATGGTGGAGACCAACTAGTCCCCTTTCTTAGACTGTAATATAGTAATTCAGCAGATGGGATCATGCTTTACCTAGAACAGAGAGTTCAGTTTTAGTTACAGTAGAACTTCATTATAAGAGGATCTGGATATAAGAGACACTTGGATATAGTGGACTATGGGGATCTTTTACAAAGGTGTACTAGCGTTTTAAGCACATGCTAAAAATAAGCACATATGAAATGCTAGGGATGCGTCTCTAGTGTTCAGCGCATGATAATAATTAACGTGCGCTAAAAATGCTAGCGCGCCTTTGTAAAAGGACCCTTAAATTTTTAGTCCCAGCTGACATCTCATGTATCTCAGTTTGGTTATAGTGGAATCAGTTATAAGAGACCATTTTACACAGTCTCAAGGCTTTATTGAACCATGTATAAAAGAGAATGATGCAGCACTTGCACTAAGAGTGAACTGACTGATGGCTGGTCCTAACACAGTGGTATCTAAAACGATGTTTGACAAGCATAAAGAAACTGCGCTAGAATTGAAAGCAAAAATCGCTGTAATAAATGACATTGAAAATGGTCAAAAACAATCAGTCATATGTGCCAGACTTAATCTTGCAAAACAAACAGTAAATCAGATATGGCAGGAAAGAGAAAAGCTAAAGCTAGCATATGAAGTGTTGGCGATCAAGTAGAAAGCGTTTGTGAACAGCAGCATTCAAAGATGTTGAATTGGCGCTGTTAAAGTGGTTTCATTTGGTGTGTTCATGGAGTGTTCCAGTTAATGGTCCACTGCTGTGTGGAAAAAGTGGACATGTTCACGAAGAAATTAATGCACAACGCATAGGATGGCTTGACAGATTCAAAGACAAACAAACTTCTCTAATGGACTATTTTACCTTAAATGTGTTGTTAAACTTCTTTGCATTTACATATACTGTACATTTTGTTGTTAACAATAAACCAAGGATGAAACAACAGTAGGCTGTGAGCTGTGATTGAGTAAACAAGTTCATTAATGTACAATTTGGATATAAGGGACCTCGGATATAAGGGACAATTTTTATCAGTCCCCAGAAGTCCCTTATAACAGTTCTACTGTATTATGCTTGTTTTTTAAATCTGGCTATGGGCTGGGTCCTTATCATATAAGTGGATTCCTTCTGAATATTCCCCAGTGTTAGTGCTGCATTCAGTTCATTTGGGTTATTTGGTGATACTTCCTTTATCTATGATAAAACTGGAATGTACAAGATGGACATTTTTTACGTATCAAAGTCCAAAGTAATAAAATGCATTGCTATCATCTTTTCGCATGGAAGTGTCATACAGGATATTTAGGAAATATTTAAAGGCTTGATTGTTTTGTAATTTGTTGAGGAAGGTAGTGTAAGTAATCTGCTGATGTTATGGGTGACTGGAATTGAGAGGGCTTCTATGAAGTTATGTGAAAATGTTTGTTTTAAGTATGTATATTTATTTTGAAGAGCCGAGTAGAAGCTGAACACAAAAGTCCCACTGAAAAACAGCAGGAGACAAAGAAGTGGAGAACGGATAAAGACTCAGCAGGCAATGGGACTTACAATGACACAATGCTTTGTTGACACAAAAAGTTCTTAAGTTGTGAAAAACACTCTTCTTTCATAAGAGACTCGACACAGCACCGTGTTTCGGCTAGTGCCTGCCTCAAGAGTCTTACAGTAATGGATACAAGCATAAAAAATAGACAGTTACCAAAAGGGTAGACTCCTGAGGCAGGCAAGTCCCATTGCCTGCTGAGTCTTCTTCCATCTCCCACTTCTTTGTCTCCTGTATATTTACTATTCCATATGCTACTCACGTCTCCTAGCTTGCAGTTCCAGTGGATTAGGTCTTTTTCAATTAGCTGTTATTTTGCAGGTAGTCACAAGTAATAAATGAGCGATGAGCTTGTTCTTAGAACAAGGCAATATTTTGTATGTCATATCTTAATGTTGCATACCACCTTTTTCTCTCTCCCTAAAGTAATGGTGAAAATCACCTGAGCTCCCACCTGTGGTATTCAGAAGCATGGGCTGTGGTTTAACCTTGCACCATTTCTGGCTCCCGCCCATGCACCAATAATGAGAAAAGGAGCCAGAAGAGACGCAAAATCAACCTGTAATCACACTGACAACTAATGTTCTCTTCTGCAATTCCCTTTTGGGCTCACTCACTCATAGACAGTGACTCACCAAAGTGTCTGGTGCCTCTGTGAACAGTCACCCATCCTGCCCATCCCTTGCAACAAATCTGGAAAGGAACGTAACTGAAAGGCTCCTACTTCAGCTTTGCACTGTAATCTGCTTGTTCTGAAATTCATAATAGCCCATGTGTTTGAATTTGCTCATTTCTTAAGTGGTGTGGTAATGTGAACGAGGGCAGGGCTGCAGCCTGGATGAAACAGAACCACACAGCAAGGCCAAGGTGAATGAAAACAGTATATATTAAAAGTGTCAGGCAGGAGATCATGTTCAGTTCACATGTGGGGGAGAAAATAAATACAAAATGTTTCTTAGACATTAACAATGTTCTCCAATGACTTGCTCCTGCAGAGCCATGGCATGCATTACTGTCTCTCAGCACAACAGCACACTTTACTTGTCTCTGGCCTGGTTTCCCAGAGTTACCAATATAGTCACTAACAGTTACTCAGGCCAAAATCCAAATCTGTAAGGTTCCAAGTTGAACTTGGCCTACCCGACTGTAGCAGTTGCAGTTCCCATATAGGTGGTGGAGGCATCACTGCTTCCCTCTGGGCTTCCTTAACCTAGCTGTGCCCTGAGCTTATATACTTCCTGGACCATGACCTCTTGGCGCCACCCCTTTTGTGTCACTTCACCCGAGGACTTTGAGTTTTAAGGTGGTTCTGACCTTGTGAGGGAGTGTCCTTAAATGGAAGTGGCTGTATCTTATAGACTCCCTCACAAGGGCATATGGATTCTTGTGTGTAAGGCCCAGGGGCGTATCTGCATGGGGCCTCAGGGGCCTGGGCCCCGCAGATTTCGCCCTGGACCCCCCTACCGCTGCCAACCCTCCCCCTCCGTTGCTCGCCTACCTTCGCTGGCGGGGGACCCCAACCCCCGCCAGCCGAGGTCCGCATCCTCCTGCCCCTGCCGGCTGCCTTTAAAGAATTCCGTCAGCTGGCGGGGGACCCCCAACCCCCGCCAGCCAAGCCGAGGTCCTTTCATTTTTCCACTGAAGCTGGCACTGACGAAAGTTTCTTTTGAGTCTGACGTCGCTGCATGTTGTACGTGCAGGACGTCAGACTCAGAAACAGCTTCATTCTGTTTCTGAGTCTGACGTCCTGCATGTACAACGTACAGCGACGTCAGACTCAAAAGAAACGTTCGTCGGCGCCAGCTTCAGTGGAAAAATGAAAGGACCTCGGCTTGGCTGGCGGGGGTTGGGGGTCCCCCGCCAGCTGACGGAATTCTTTAAAGGCAGCCAGCAGGGGCAGGAGGACGCGGACCTCGGCTGGCGGGGGTTGGGGTCCCCCGCCAGCGAAGGTAGGCGAGCAACAGAGGGGGAGGGTTGGCAATGGCAGCGGCTGGGGGGAGGGGGATCGGCAATGGCGGCGGCGGCGGGGGGGGGGCTATAATGTGCCCCCTCACTCTGGCCCTGGCCCCCCCTACTGCCGCAGTTCAGATACGCCCCTGGTAAGGCCTCATGCTACTTTTCTTTGCTGGTAGTCTCGTTGTAGTTTTTATTTACTCCTCTCGGTTCTCACTCCTTTCCAGTTCTGCTGGGTGTACATTATCATACAATCAAGAAAATCAAGCTCAAAGACAACTATATTAAAAAGAAGGAATATTAGGAGACCAAATCCACAGAACAAGACTGGAGATTTCACAGTAAGGATAAACCTCACTAAAGCCAGCCACTGTAAAACACAGAATCATACAACCTTGTAAATGTAATTGAATCAATATAATTTCTAAAAACTGTTAAATATAAGCCATATTGAGCCAAAACTCATTTTTGGATAATTGTGGGATACAAGTATGAATAAATAAAATAAAATAAAAATAAATAAATAAATGCACCCATGCGGAAAACTATAGCCGGGGTGGTCACAGTGGGGGCAAATCACAAGGAATGCCAGATGATGATGCCATGTGGGGATTGTAAGTCTCATTGTGTAAATGAGTCACAGAGATTGATGGGTGAATGAGGGGATTTGGTAAGTCTCACCATGAACTGAGTTATGAAGAGTACTGATGACTTGGTGTTGAGTTGAGTGGTATCAATGCATGGATGAGTATCATGCTGTAGGATCTCCAAATGAGTTAGTTTTGTACATACCTTAACAGGAATAAACCGTACTCATGAAAGCATGGACAACTATGCTCCTCAATCTCTCAAGTTAAGACCACAAGCGGTAAATATTTTCATTATGTTAAAGAAAGATTCTTTCTGTAGTTCATAGGATGCAACATATCAAAGTGAACTTGGAAGTGCTTTTTAATTAAGCTGGTAGTACCCAATACAGTTGGAACAATGTCTTTATCTTTCTATCAAATTTTGCTTATCTGTGACATTTCTTGATATTTTAGGCTCTTCTCTTTCTCCAAACATTGTACAGAAATAATAACTTGACATGGACACTTCTATTGGTAATGCAATTCTTGTGTTTTCCTCCACAATGTCCAGTTCTCTTGCATCAAGCTTTTCATCAGTTGCAATACGAATGCCTGAGGTGACTACAACGTCAACATTCTCCTCAGTTCTGTCAGGGACATGATCCCAATGTTTTTATGGTATAGTGGTATTATACTGTTTACACAGTTTTTAGTGGATGAGCCACAATATCAACACATGACTTCCAGCAACATGATGTGTAACCATATCCTGCTCTGTTTTGCTTTCTGCATTTGTCTCTTTCACCTGTTTTTTTTTCCTGTGCTTACTGTGAAACATCTTGTCTGGCGTCCACTGTCCTATGCTATAATTATTCATCTCTGATCTTTAGGCAGTATGGGGCTGGGCAATATCAATATAGGGCTGAATCACATGAAATGCTGATAGCAGTGTGTGGGGTTAGGAAGTCTCATTAAGAGTGTAGGTCACAGGGAGTGTTAATGATAGTGCTTTCGGTCATTGTAGAGGTAACTCACAGGGTATCCTAGATAACAGTGTGTGGGTTGGAGCTGCTTTTGCATGAGTAAGTGACAAGGAGGTGATAGTGTGTGGATAGCTCTCAGAGGTCTCGTGGAGTGGCATTTTCGAAAGGGATGTCCAAGTTACGATTTGGATGTCCTTGCAAAACGGCGAAAACCAGGGGCAGGGAAAGCGATATTTTTGAAACAAGATGGACGTCCATCTTTCGTTTCGAAAATACTGTCAGAGACATCCAAATCCTTAAATTTGGATGTCCCTAGATTTGGTCATCCCTAGACATGGACGTTTCTGATTTTCCGTGATTTTCGAAACCAAAGACGTCCATGTCAAAAACGGCCAAATGCAAGCCATTTGATCGTGGGAGGAGCCAGCATTTCTAGTGCACTGGTCCCCCTGACATGCCAGGACAGCAACCGGGCATCCTAGGGG
This sequence comes from Microcaecilia unicolor, assembly GCF_901765095.1. NCBI lineage: Eukaryota > Metazoa > Chordata > Amphibia > Gymnophiona > Siphonopidae > Microcaecilia > Microcaecilia unicolor. Next base: position 294,381,137 of record NC_044034.1, on the reverse strand, counting down.
GCACTGCAGTGGACTTCATAAATTGCTCCCAGGAACATAGCTCCCTTACCTTGTGTGCTGAGCCCCCCAAAACCCACTACCCACAACTGTACACCACTACCATAGCCCTTATGGGTGAAGGGGGCACCTATATATGGGTACAGTGGGTTTGTGGTGGGTTTTGGAGAGCTCGCTGTTCACTCCACAAATGTAACAGGAGGGGTATGGGCCTGGGTCCGCCTGTCTGAAGTGCACTGCAGCACCCACTAAAACTGCTCCAGGGACCTGCATGCTCTGTCATGGACCTGAGTATGACATCTGAGGCTGGCACGACATATTTTGAAAGATGTTTTTAGAGGGTGGGAAGGGGTTAGTGACCACTGGGGGAGTAAAAGGAGGTCATCCCCGATTCTCTCTGGTGGTCATGTGGTCATTTTGGGCACCTTTTTGTGCCTTATTCGTAAGAAAAACAGGTCTGGGTGAAAACGTCCAAGTGTTCATCAGGGATGTCCTTGTTTTTTTTGATTATGGGTCAAGGACGTCCAAGTGTTAGGCACGCTCAAGTCCTGCCTTCGCTACACCTCCGACATGCCCCCTTGAACTTTGGCCGTCCTTGCGACGGAGTTCAGTTGGAGATGTCCTAATTCGGGTTTTGATTATACCGATTTGGACATCCCTGGGAGAAGGACGTCCATCTTCCGATTTATGTCGAAAGATGGGCATCCTTCTGTTTTGAAAATGAGCCCAATAGTGGTGTAAGTCACAGGGAGTCTTGGACAGCCCAGTAAGATGAACTTTAGTGCAGAATTTTCTTCCTTTTGACATAGTGCTCATTCTCTTAGTGTTACAATTTATTTAATGTAATTATAATCAATTTATTTTCTGGATAGTATAAACTATTTTATAGATCACAGACCTATATGGTGTTTCCACTGATGAATGTACACATTATCCCCGGATTCTATATTTGGTACTGACATTTGGGCGCCAATCCAACATATGAGCCCAACTAAATTATCTAACAAGCCAGTTAGTGCCAATAATTGGGTGCTAATTGGCACCAATTTGAATTTGCGCACACATCTTGTTATGTGCTATTCTATAACAATGTACGTCAAAATCCCATTATGCACAACCCAAAGGGGGGCATGACCATGGGAGGTGCGTGGGTGGGTCAGGGGCATTCCTAAAATTTCCAAGCAGTGTTATAGACTAGCGGGGGATGTATGCCCAAATTGGGCACCAAGAATTACACCTGGTTTCAGCAGACATAAAAATTGACATTCAGTGCTATTCTATAATTGGTGCTCATCTTTGATGCTCATTATAGAATACCACCGAGTGCCAATTTTTCAGTGTCATTTACTGAATCTAGCCCTATATGTCATATCTTTACATATATTTTCAAAATATAATTTACACAATCTTTCATCCTGTTTGCACAAAGAACTATTATGTGTAAAATGTAAGTGAGAAATAAAACAATGTACAGTCTTTCTAGCTATAATCCCTTTCCCAGTGACCCAGAGTTCAGAGCTGCTTCTCCTTCATTTTGGCCTCCAGTTATTTATTCCTGGGTAAAAGAGGCCTTGGAGCCACCTTTTGCTATCTGAGGCAGAAGTAAATTTTTTTATCATTAAGAAATGGTCGACTGCAGAATGATAAACAGTGCCTCCACCCAGACAGTGATGTGGAAGCAATGAGCTCCTAAGTTACCTCCAAAGAAGATAACTGCAAGGCCAGTTATTTCTGAATAGACTTCTGATTCTAATTCAGGGTCCAAAACTCAAGACTTCTGTAAAGCTGAGGGTGTTTAATCAGGTTTTAAAAGGAAATTTGGGACATTGGAACATTTCTTGTAACATGATCTCTTTGGTTTTATTCAGTAGGCACATAAAGCCACTGTTCTGGTCCCTTGGCTTCCATATACTTTCGACCCTAATGCTTACATATTCGTAGAACTTCCTGGTCTGATGGTATATGTTGCCTAGCACTACTCAGTGTAGAACTTGACCACATCTGGTAAAAGGTCTATTTTATCTCAAGTACTGCTCTGCACAGCTGTGGAATAGTGTGGTTAGGTCGTGGTGCTAACTTATCCTTGGCAAAGAAGAATCCACATAAAGCATGCTTTCTGCATCTACTACTTTCAAGAAGGCCATGATGGCTATTCCCTTTATAGATACAAATCTTTCTGTAGCAAACAGCATTGGGTGGTATGTATGTAGAATATGGAGCTATTCAAGGATTTGGGCTTCTTGATAAAAACAATGCTTCACAGATGGTATAATTTCTGAAGGTTAGTTGCTTCTCAGTGCCAACTAACCTTCCAAAAGATGCTGAAAATCATATTCTCTTAGGCTTCTGTGGCTGGCATCATAATTGTTGCAGTTGTCTGGATCTTGCCACGTCTGAGTAACCAACATTTCAGCCATCATGCTGAAGCATACCTTGAAGAAAGCCAAGGCAAGATGGCTGAAAAGTTGGTTCCACTTACTCAAACATGACAAGACCTGGACAACAGCAGCGATGCTGAAAATCATGCTTTTCCTACATGACTGTTGACCAAAGCTCTCTCAGATGGTAATATCTGCAAAAAGGAATGGCTTTGCTGGAGTGTAGAAAAGAAATCTCTCTACTGTGTGTCCTGTTTCATTTTTAACAGCAGCAATGCAAATTCTTCAGTATTACCTGATTCATCAGGTTGGAACATCGCCAGAGGTTGGAGAAAGTTAAAAGATTGAATAACATCACATGAAAATTCATCAAATCACAAAGATAGCTATGTTTGATGGAAATTTCCTAGTCAACAGCATTAGCTATCAAATCTATTGGAAATGGACTTTTATGTGAATTAAACATGAAACTGATAAATGGGAGACAAATTCTTGAACAAATATTGAACTTTTTAAAAAAAAGTTCTAACGGAGAATTAGCTTTCTTTGGTTCAAATCAACATATAAGTAACCCAGAAAATGGAAACGCTGGAATTACTGAGCTTCTTAGCAAATACCACTCACTGTTATCTGACCATGTTAAGCATGTTCAGGAAATACAAAGAACTCAGAAATGAATGCAGGTTCATTATCTTTCGCCAAAAATACAACATGAGTTCATTGACTTTTGTGCAAACAACAATTCTAAGTGAGATTGAAACGCAAAGTACTTTTCCAGATTGTTCTCATAAGGAGCAAGTAACCTCAATCATTTATCATGTGAAAATTACAGATAATTTAAAAGGGTCAATTGAAGAACATTTTCTTTTGTTCAATAATTTCACATGAAAAAACTGCAAAGAAATTGTTGCCAGAGTTCTTCATGTCATTAAAGAATTTGAGTTAGATTTTTGATTTTGCATTGGCCAAGCCTATGACAATGGATCCAATATGTCTGGGAAGTGCAGAGGAGTACAAGCAGTTCTTTTAGAACACAATAAAAACTATATTTCTCCAGCTGTGGAAACCACATCCTGAATCTTGATGGTGTTGATTGTATGGAATCATGCAAGGAAGCAATCATGTTCTTTGTAACAATCTTTTAAGTAGCAGTCCTTGAAGCAGTCCTTGAAGGTGAGAGATTTTGAATAAGCATATGCCTGTTTCACTTCAAAGTATGCCAACAACTTTGGATGGGCAGCTTAAAAAGTTTTGTTTCATTTAATTTCCTGTGTCATTTGAGGCAATACTCTTTTAGGGGCCTTTATACAAAGGCACAGTAGGGCTACTGTGTGGGTAGCATGTGCCAAATCGGCCCTACCACCGGGGTAGCACAGGAGCCTGGTGGTAGTTTCGAAGTTGGTGCGTTCAGTTTCCTGTGGTAGAAAACAATTTTCTATTTTCTACCACGGGGGAGTTCCTGGCAGTAATCAGCAGTGTGACCACATTGCCGCATGTTGCCCGTTTATCACGGGGTTAGTGCGTGAGCCCTTACTACCAAGTAAATAAGAGGTGGTAAGGGCTCATGCGGTATATGTCCAGGTGCAAATTTTCAACTCAGCACCTGGCCATTATTGCCCTAATAGAAATTCGGGTTTTTGGCAGATACGCTAAGAGGCGGCCTGAGCACACGGGAAAATCACCCGCTAAAAGTAGCACAGGTAATTTTTTTAGCACACTTTTGTAAAAGGCGCCCTTAGTGTTGTGTCGCTAGTCTTCATTTTTTGGGGGATGCCAATGTCAATAAGAGTGTGTACTCTTTTGGAGGAGTGTGTGATCTTTCAGAAGTGCACACATATTTGGAAGAACACATTTTCTCCTTGCATATGCATCATGCATCATGCATCTTAGGAGCCAACTTTTCAAAATGATTGGGGGTGCAAAACCCAATGGAAGTTACCACATCTAGGAAAAAGGGCCCTTTTTTAAGGGGCCGGAAAATGACCGTGCACTAAAATTGAAACCAGCGCGTGTCTATTTTCAGCCTGAGTCCTTACTGCCACCCATTGACCTAGAGGTAAGGTCTCATGCACTACCCACGCAGTAAGCATGCAGCGCTCCCAACTGCTGTTTACTGTTGGGTAAGCAGCCCGTGGTAGAAAATAGAAAATTATTTTCTACTGCGGGATTCGGCATGCTCCAAATTCAGAATTACCGCCTGGCTCACACGCTAGCTGGGTGCTAGTGCCAATTTGACACATGCTGTATACACGTAGGCCCTTGGTAAAAGGGCCCCTGAAAAGCCAAAGGGGGAACAAATCTGCCATAGTGACTCGAACCAGCAAGTAAGATCAGAATTGATGGTATCAGTTATAACATACAGCACATTTGTTCTATAGTAGTCTTCAGCAGCTGATTGAATAGTGAACCAGTCGACCAGTAGAAAATTCAAATGAAATGCCAATATTTTGATTGCTGTTTTTGATTAAACAAGAATGGCATCCCACTGATAATAAGTCTGTTGAATATCTTTAAGGAGGCCTTCAATGTTATCTCTCTGTACATCAAGAGTAACATCATGTTTCTCAATCACAAGGTTAGTTTCATGAGTCATCTTAAGTAATTTCATCCATATGGATGACAATAAGATGTGTTCAGATCAACCCAGCGTGAGCTTGAGATGTGAGAGCAAGATTGTCAAGTTCTTTTAAAGCATTTACCAAACAATTTAAATGCTGTGCAACAGATTTAACATCATCAATTCACATAGACCAATGTTTATCAATTCGTTTGTGGCCATGACCCCATGATAGTGGCCAAATAAAATTGTGCAACCCCCGGAGGTGTCAAAAATGATGAACTATAGAAAGCCCATCCAGGTTGTGACCCCTTCTATGAAGTATCACTTAGAAACACAAAAAAGGCTTTGTTGCTTCAGGGGAGGCTGGAAGTCCTTCAAGTTAGAGGAATGACGCAGCAGGAAAGGAACAGGAGAAAAGGGGAGGGTCTAGTAGCAGTGACTCTGTTGTTAACCTACTTCCACAGTCCCTGCCAACATCAGGCTCTAACTTGGACATAGAGGCAGGCTACAATGGAGCAAATGGGATGGTGTCCTACAGCACTGTTCCATGCCAAGAGGCAGGCTTCATCCGAAGTAGTGACAAAGTACTTAGGAGAAATTATTGTTTTGGATAATCAGCCCCTGCAGACTGTGGAGAATGTGGGGTTTAAGCAGCTGCTCCATCTGTTAGCCCCAAACTATAAACTTCTAAGTAGGAGATTATCTATGTACCTCTCTGACTCCAAGTCTGCTACTCTAGCCTCAAGAGAACGGACCTTTTCTCTGAGAGCTAGGAACTCTTTGCATTGGGCACACACATATAACCTCTCAATAACTGGGAGATAATCATACATATGACACTCAATGCAAAAGACTGGATAGCACCCCTCTTGCTGCTGGACTGCTGTCTGCAACTTATTTATTTATTTATTTATTACATTTGTACCCCGCGCTTTCCCGCTCATCGCAGGCTCAATGCGGCTTACATAGTAACAACAGAATACAATATGTAGTATCAAAATCAACAAAGGAGGTATATGATAGGACAAATGAACAAGGGTAAATGGGATAAAAGAGGTATGAGAGAAAGGATAGTGATAGGTGAGGAAGTGGAGCAATAAAGAAGAGGTAGGGGACGAGCATGGAGGATAAGAAGGTTGGTAGGAGGTAATTCCTGAGTCATTGTTGTTAATGATTAGATGAACCGGTAAATGGATGGGTTGCTTATGTTTGCTTATGGTAGGTCAAGTCGTTTGGGTAAATCTGTTTGAATAGATGGGTTTTCAATAGTTTCCTAAAGGGAAGTTATTCACTAGTTGATCGAATGTATCTGGGTAGAGCGTTCCAGAGTTGGAATCCCAGGTAGGGGAAGTTAGATGCATGATATGTTTTGTACTTTAGTCCTTTGCAATAGTATTATTGAGTTGTTTAATAATTTAAAACTTGCTAAGGTAGTAAGGATATTAGACTAATATAGAAGAGCCTTCAGATTATATGGTATATTGTGTGATTTATTTAGTGTTTGCTTCTTAGAAAGTAATGAAATATAATTAAAACTCTGTAAGAGAACTCCTCCCTTGATATCCTAATTAGAATAACTGACTATAAATGAAGATTTGTACTAGGAGTGGGTGAGAATGAAGACTGAATTAGGCCCTGCTGTGTCTAGAGGCTATCTGTTAATGTTGTAGGCTGTGGCATAAAGTTCAAGTTTTAAAACTATAGGGAAAAGGGTTTTATACTATGGGGGGGGGGGGGGGGGGGGGGGGGGGGGAAGCTGTGCTGTAAACTAAAGTTAAAACTCTAAACTGGAGTTTCCTGTGATTATCAGCTCTGTTCTACACTGATGCTATGGTAAACTCTAGAATAGCCCCTTAACTGCTAGCCTATGGAACTGTAATAGAGACTTTAAATGCTAAACAAAGAAACCCTATTCCATAAACTGCCTTTGATATGACTCTGCAAACTCAAACCACCCAAAATGTTCAGCTGGGGACCAGTTGACCAATCAGACCAATTAACAAAGCACTCAGAACCAGAGGCTGAAAAGTGTGTCCATCCACCTGCTGGAAGAGAATCCTGCTGGAGGAGCTGGACTGGATACCAAGAGATATATGTCTCAGTTCAGTTTTCAGTTCTTTATCTCCACCTGCTGTTTAATGGCCACAACTATCCCACAGGTTCTGGAATAGTGAGAAGCTGCATAATGGAAGAGGCAGTTTCTCCAAGAAATCCTTGAACCTTTAGGTAAGCAAATGAGATTGTAATTTAACCACATTTTTTTATATTATTACTTCTACAGCTAAAATTGCCTCTTCCATTATGCAGCTTCTCACTATTCCAGAACCTGTGGGATAGTTGTGGCCATTAAACAGCAGGTGGAGATAAAGAACTGAAAACTGAACTGAGACATATATCTCTTGGTATCCAGTCCAGCTCCTCCAGCAGGATTCTCTTCCAGCAGGTGGATGGACACACTTTTCAGCCTCTGGTTCTGAGTGCTTTGTTAATTGGTCTGATTGGTCAACTGGTCCCCAGCTGAACTTTTTGGGTGGTTTGAGTTTGCAGAGTCATATCAAAGGCAGTTTATGGAATAGGGTTTCTTTGTTTAGCATTTAAAGTCTCTATTACAGTTCCATAGGCTAGCAGTTAAGGGGCTATTCTAGAGTTTACCATAGCATCAGTGTAGAACAGAGCTGATAATCACAGGAAACTCCAGTTTAGAGTTTTAACTCTTGTAGCCAGGAACTGCCCTCCAGGGGATGCGCTATCTTCTCACACTGAGGATATTCCTCCAAGAACTTCCACCTAGGTGGGAAGGGTTAGGACAGCTGTTGTAGTTGGTGATTTGTTCATTAGACATATAGATAGCTGGGTGGCTGGTAGACGTCAGGATCTCCTGGTCACTTGCCTGCCTGGTGTGAAGGTGGTGAACCTCATGCATCACCTAGATAGGATTTTAGTTAGTGCTGGGGAGGAGCTGGCTGTCTTGGTACATGTGGATACAATGACATGGGAAAATGTGGGACAGAGGTTCTGGAAGCCAAATTTAAGTTTATAGGCAGAAAGATAAAGTCCAGATCCTCCACAGTAGCATTTTCAAAATGATCCCCATTCCACACACAGGACCCAAGAGGCAAGCAGAGCTCTGAAGTCTCAATGTGTTGTTGAGACGATTGTGCAGGGATGAGGGATTTAGATTTGTTAGAAACTGGGCAACATTCTAGGAAAGGAGGAGCCTGTACCAAAAGGATGGACTCCACCTTATCTGGGATGGAATCAGGCTGCTGGTGCTAACTTTTAAAAAGAAGATAGAGCAACTTTAAAACTAAAATGGGGGGGGGGGGGGGGGGGAGCCAACAGTCACCCAGGAGCACATGGTTTAGTGTGGATTAACCTTGAAGGATACTATTGAAACAGGATCTTTAGGGAATTCCTATAGAGAGGTGTCACGAAATGCCTAGCCACCTGCCTGGGGTTACCCTGCTGCCACTTAGGGGGTCTATGCCCAGCACAGCTCAGGTCCACCTGCATCCATTGTCTGTGCTCTACACTAGTACCCTCCTCCCACTGCCTGGGTCACAACCGCCTCTGGGTGAGTTTCCCACTCACAAATTATCCCCAGTGATTTCTAGGTTACTGGAGGCCACACTCCTAGTGGTTCCACAGTTCCCAGAAAGCACTCACAGACCCAACAAGCAAACCACCAGGATTATTTATCAGTCCAGACAGGCTGAGTTAACAAACTAAATCAGGTTTATTATCAGAACCTGAACAATGAAACAGAAAAAGTGCAATCAGCAAAACAATAACAGGTAACTGAAATATGGATCAATTATAACACTGACTAAACATTTATTTTCTAAAAAGTACCAGAGGAGATCAGGAAATATGCTGCTCACAGATTATCAACTATAACTGATCACAGGACCTCAGCAAAGAGATCTTTCTCGCTCTTCTCCCTGAATAAGACTGGGGAAAAGCCAGTAAAATCCAAATGAAATTGAACTCCTGGGCCAATCAGAACCCAGAACAACAAGTTTGAAAGTATACTGCAGACTGCCTTTCAAAAAGTGAAAACAGCCTTGGTTCTGCAGCAACTTCAAAACATAAACATACACCACCTGCTGACCAAACTAGAGAAATACACTTCAGGAAATAAGGCAGTTTTACAGGCTTAAAAAACCCGTACTTTTCTTCACTTTGTGGTCTAAGAAAGAGAAAGATTATATATAATCCATATATCTAATTGGGATTGTTTTCTTCTTATCTTGTATTAATGTGCAGTCATCTCTGTATTACTGTTTGCAAGTGACCCTTGTAAAATGAAAAATTATAAATAAACAATTAATAAAAAAAAACAACAACAACCCACTGTTTTGTCAGAAAAGCTTTCAATACAGAAGAGGTTTCAATAATGGTGAAAGAAAGCCAGGAATGTCTAATGGGAGAACAGGGTACAGGATGCAAATTATCCCCATCAACTTCAAAGCAGCCTGTAGATGCAAGGAAAAAACACAATTTGAAGTGCCTGTATACAAATGATAGAAGTCTAAACAATAAAGATGGGATAATTGGAGTATATAGCACCAAATGATGAGGTAGATATAATAGGCATCTCAGAGACTTGATGGAAGGAGGACAATCAATGGGACACTGTGTTAATAGGGAACAAATTATACTGCAATGATAGAGGGGATCAAATTGGAGGGGGGTTGTGCTATATGTTAAATAGGAAATTGAGTCAAGTAAAATAAACATTCTACATGAAACAGCTAGCAGCGTAGAAGCACTATGGATAGAAATTCCATGTGTGAAGGGGAGGAATGTTCTTGTAGGGCTGTACTATCGTCTGCTATGACAGAATGAACAGACAGATGAAGAAATGTTTACAGGAATTAGGAAAGCTGGCAAACTGGGCAACACCATAATAATGGATGATTTCAATTACCCCAATATTGACTGGATAAATGTTACATCAGGGAGCGCCTAGGAGATAAAATTCCAAGATGTAATAAATGACTACTTCTTGGAGCAACTGGTCCAGGAACCGACAATAGGGAAAGCCATTTTAGATCTGGTCCTTGGTGGAGTGCAGGGCACTGTATGTGAGGTAATGGTGTTGGGTCTGCTGGGAAACAGTGCTCATAACATGATCAAATTTGAGCTACTATCTGGAATGAAGCTACAAAGGAAATCTAATGTAGCAGCATTTAATTTTCAAAAGGGTGACTATGATAAAATGAGGACAGTGGTTAAAAAGAAGCTAAAAGGATCAGCTGCAAAGGTTAGGACATTAAATCAGGCATGGACGTTGTTTAAAAATTTCAGGAATTTCTCCAACTCAAGTCTTTTTCTGAAAAAGGCGAGGGCATTCCTGACATGTCATATGTGAAAAGGAAATCATGTTGGACCCCCCCCCCCCTGGACCTGTAGACCCTGTTTTAGCCTCCTTTCGCCTCTTGGTATTAAAAGAATTTGAAGATCTCAAAACTGCCTTGTGGAAAAGGGCTAAACATAATTTAACCAAGATTTTTTATTTATTTTATTTATTGTTTGCATTTGTATCCCACATTTTCCCACCTCTTTGCGGGCTCAGTGTGGCTTACAATAAGATATGAATAAAGAGAATACAGTTGTTACAAATTGGTTATGGGTTACATTGTACAAGTTATGCGAGATAATCGAATTATCATTAGGAATATCACAATGGGACATCAACAGGGAGACTTTGGGAGGAGACAATAGGAAGCTTAAGGGCAGTGTTAAGACATATAGGCACATGGTTTACCTATTCCTGTAAGTATATGTATGAGAAATGTGGAATTGGGGGGGATGAGAGATCATGAGTGGATGTGTGATGCATTGATGTAAGTGAGTGTAGACTCTATGTGTTTTGGTTTTTTCCGTAGATTGTCTCAAACAAATGGGTCTTCAGTAATCTGCAGAAGGATGCTTGTTCGTGGATCGCTCTTAAGTTGCATGGCAGTGAGTTCCAAAGCTGCGTGCTCGTGTGAGAAAAGGTTGACGCGTGTAGCGTCTTGTATTTCACGCCATTGAAAGTAGGGAAATGGAGGTTGAGGTATGTTTGGGAAGATCTCCTAGCATTTCTGGGTGGTAGGTCAATCAACTCGAACATGTAGGCTGGGGCTTCGCCGTAAATGATCTTGTGGACTAGTGTGCATACCTTAAAGGTGATGCGTTCCTTCAGTGGAAGCCAGTGTAGTTTCTCTCGTAGTGGTGTTGCCCTTTCATATTTTGGTTTTCCAAAGATGAGTCTGGCTGCTGTGTTCTGGGCTGTTTGAAGTTTCCTCAGTGTTTGCTCTTTGCAGCCTGCGTATAATGAGTTGCAGTAATCCAGATGGCTGAGGACGAGGGATTGCACTAGGTTACGAAAGACGAATCTTGGGAAGAGTGGTCTTATCCTTTTCAGTTTCCACATGCAGTAGAACATCTTCTTAGTTGTGTTGTTTGCGTGGGTTTCAAGTGTTATGTGGCGGTCGATAGTGACTCCAAGGATTTTTAGCGTTTCTGAGATTGGAAGGTTTAGGTTTGGTGTGTTTATTGCGTTGAATTCGTTGGTGTTGTATTGGGAGGTGAGTACCAGGCATTGAGTTTTTTCTGCATTTAATTTCAGACGGAATGTGTCTGCCCATGTGTTCATGATGTGTAGGCTTTGATTGATTTCGTTGGGGATTTCTTTGATGTCATGTTTGAAGGGGATATATATTGTCACATCATCAGCGTATATATGTGGATTGAGGTTATGGTTTGATAGGAGTTTTGCTAGGGGGATCATCATTAGGTTGAAAATAGTTGGTGAGAGGGGTGATCCTTGTGGAACTCCACATTCCGGTATCCATGCCTTGGACGTGGTTGAGTGTGATGTGACTTGATACGAGCGCAGGGTTAGGAACCCCTTGAACCAGCTTAGGACATTTCCTCCAATGCCGAAGTATTCAAGTATGTGTAGTAGGATTTTGTGGTCGACCATGTCAAAGGCGCTTGACATGTCAAATTGTAGGAGGAGTATATTGTTCCCGGTTGCTATTATTTGCTTAAATTTGGTCATAAGGGTGACTAGTACTGTTTCTGTGCTATGGTTCGACCGGAATCCGGATTGGGCATCATGCAGTATTGAGTGTTTGTTTAGATAGTTTGTGAGTTGTTTGGTTACCATCCCTTCGGTTAACTTGGTTATTAGTGGTATGGATGCTACTGGTCTGTAGTTGGTAATTTCGTTCAAGTTTTTCTTTTTATCTTTTGGAATTGGGGTGAGTAAGATTTTTCCTTTTTCTTTTGGGAAGAGTCCATTTTGTAGCATGTAATTTACATGATTTGTTAGGTCAATTGTGAATTGTTGAGGGGCTGATTTCATGAGGCTGTTTGGGCATGCATCTAGTTTGCAGTTGGATTTGGCATATTGTTTGAGAGTTTTAGAGATGAGGTCTTCTGGTAGTGGTTCGAACTCGGTCCAGGTTCTGTCTGCTGGGTGTGCTCCTTCTTCTGGGTCCAGACAGTCTAGAAGAGTGGCGTATTCTATGGGACTGGCGGGTATTTTGTGTCGAAATAGTATGATTTTCTCCTTGAAGTACTTCGCAAGGCTGTCGACGTCTGGTATATTTTTACCGTTATTTGTAACTGGTGTGGTATCTAGCAGTTTGTTCACAAGGCTGAAGAGTTTATGTGTGTCTTTGTAATTTGGTCCTATTATTGTTTTGTAGTGTTGTCTTTTTGTCTGTTTTATGGTGTATTTGTATTTTCTCCAAAGTAGTTTCCAGTCGTTTAGTGTTTGTTCGTCTTTCTTTTTGTTCCAAGCTCGTTCTAGTTTCCTGACTTGTGTTTTAAGTTTTTTCAGCTCTTCGGTGAACCATGGGTTTGCTTTTTTCCTGTGTGATGTTCTGGTTTGGGTTGGGGCGATTTTGTCTAATGTTGTTGTACATAGCTCATCCCATTCTTGGAGGAATTGGATGGTGTCAGCGTTTGTTGTCCATTTGTACTGGTAGATCTGTTCCCAGAATGTTGTGGAGTCTATTTTTCCTCTCGTTGTGTATGTTGTTCGCTCGGGTTTATTGGTCGTGTTTAAGTGTGTTTTTCGCCAGCAGAGAGTGACATTTGCTTTATGGTGGTCTGACCATAGTGTAGGTGTCCAACTTGTGTCCGTGATCATGATAGTTGAATCCGATTCGAATTTGTTCGTTATGATATCTAGTGTGTGTCCTTTTTCGTGAGTCGGTTGCATGTAAGGTGCTTGTAGATCCCAGAGTTTTAGGAATTCTTTGAACTCTCGTGTGCTTGGTGAGGTGTCATCTTCTAGGTGTAAGTTGATGTCTCCTAGTATGAGGATGTTTGAGGAAGATACGCAGGAATTCGAGATGAAATCCATGAGTTGTGTTTGGGAGTCTTGCCATTTCCCTGGGGGTCTGTAGAATAGGATTGTGTTGAGGTGGCCTGTTAGATTTGGATGGTTTATTCTTGTCGATGCAATTTCGAGTTGTGGGGAGGTAGATTCACCAGTGATTGTGATGGTGAATTCGGGTTTGTAAATTATAGCTATTCCGCCTCCTCTTTTTATTCCATTCCTTGTCCAGTGGGTGATTTTGTATTCTGGTGGGCATATTTCTAAGATGGCTGGATCTGTAGGACTATAGAGCCAGGTTTCTGTGATAAATAGGAGGTCTAGTTTATCTGCGATGATCCAGTCTAGTATGTCTACTGAGTTCCTTACTGCTGATCTTGCATTGATGTATCCTAGATGAATTGAGCGATATGGTTCCAAGGGAGGGTTTGACGTGTTTATTTTTATTAGTTGTCTGTTCCTTCGGTGGTTGAATTTGTTGTTGTTATTGTTTTCCTCATTTTGTCGATTGTGCTCGTTTCCAGAGGCTATTCCTCTTGATTGGTTGTTGTGTCTTTGGTTTGGTGGGTTGTCAAAAGGTTGTGCATATGATTGGTGGGTTGGTGGTGAGTTATTATGGGATTGAGGAGGAAACCCTGGAATCGTTGAGATCAAATACCTCGACAGTAATAAGGAGGGCAGATAAAGGAGGGGCCATAGTGATCCAAGAGAGGGACGAATATATCGCAGAAATTAGTAGACAATTGTAGGTCAGTTCAGACTACAGAGAATTAGCTGTTGACCCGATGCCAGAATTGTAAGCACAGGTCTTTCAGTTAACCAGTGAAGCATATGCTGAAGGCATATTAACTCAAAGGGAATTCCACTTCCTCAATACTCCTCACCCTAAAATTCCAGTCTTCTACACTCTTCCTAAAATCCACAAGACCCTATTCCATCCCCCTGGTAGACCTATCATTTCCAGTTGGGGATCGGTCTTGGAACCCCTTTCGATGTTTATGGACTGTTTTTTGCAGCCTCAAGTCAGTGAAGGAGATTCTTATTTGAAAGATACGACTCATTTTCTTCAGGTATTGGTGGCCCATGAGTCTAAAGCCCACTGTTCAATCATGGTGACTCTCAATGTGACAACATTGTATACTGTAATTCCACAAGATGAGGCTTTGGAAGTCCTACAAATTTTTTTGGACATTAGAGCTTCTGGCCAGGTCCCTACCTCTTTCATAGTAGCTCTAGCAAGCCTGGCCATGAAGAAGAACTTCTTTCTATTTAGAAATGTATTGTATCAGCAGATTTCTGGAGTTGCGATGGGAGCGACAATGGCTCCCTCGGTGGCCAATTTATATATATGGGCTTTTGAACAGAAATTTGTTTACACTACTGCATCATATAAACATTTTGCCGTATGGGTTCGATTTATAGATGATATATTTTTCCTGTGGACAGGAGATGAACCTGAGCTACATCAGTTTGTCTCTTATTTGAATAGATGTCATCCCCGTATTTACCTTACTTTACCTTACACATGGATTTGAGGGAAATATCATTTCTGGATGTAATGGTAAGGAATACTGGGGACAGTTTCACGACAACTATTTTTCATAAAGAGACCAATAGAAATACTTTTCTATACTATGGGAGCTGCCATCCCAGGGCACTGAAAAATAGTTTGCCTTTTTCTCAATTTTTAAGGCACCGTCGTGTATGCTCCCGAGATCAAGATTTCAAGGAACAATCAAGAGCCTTGATGAATAAATTGTTAGCAAGAGGTTACCCCGAACAAGTTGTATGGACTGCATATCACCGAGCGTGTTTTAACCATCGTGATCTTTTGTTGTTACCCAAAACCGTGACTACTACAGCAGAAGACGATGTATTAACTTATGTGATGCAGTATAATCCGGTCTTGCCACATGTTACATCTATTTTTAAGAAATATTGGCCACTAATACAGACCATGCCTCTGTTCAAGGACACTCATATTCAGTTTGCATATAGCAGAACCAAGAATTTAAAGGAAATCCTGAGCCCGGCTACACTGCCTGATCCGGTCACTATAAGTAGACAGTCTGTAGTTACAGTGGGGCATTTCAAATGTGGCAACTGTGCCTTTTGTTCAATCATGGAAGAAACCTCAACTTTTGTTAATCCTGTAGATCGGAAAGCTTATGTTCTTAGAGCAAATACATCTTTCAAATCAAGCTATGTAATCTATTGCCTCACTTGCCCATGTAACAAACTTTATGTGGGCCAGACCTCTAGGAACCTCTCAGTACGCATGGCTGAGCATAAGAGCACCATACAGACGAGGAGGATAGGACTGCCTTTAGTGTCACATTGTACCCAGCACCAGCACAATTTTTTTGATTTAGAATATGTGGTTTTACAAGCGGTGTTTTGCTCACTGAGAAGAGGAGACTATCGCAGGATTTTACTTCAGCAGGAGCAGAAATGGATACATAAATTACACTCCCTTGAGCTGATTGGCCTGAACTCTCGCATTGAGTGGTGCCATTTTTTCTAAATTCAAGGCACCGCTACTGATTGGTTGTCACTTTGACAGCGTCTGACGCCATGTTAGCTATATTAGGCAGACCCCGATCAGAGCATCAGATGTCGAGTGAAGCACTGTGAAGAGAACCTGTGACTGTTCCAAGTAATGTGACTGTGGGCATCCTGGTAAGGTTGCAGTGGGGATTGATTGGGTAGTAATTGCTTGTTTTTCTGTCTTGTCTGCAGAAGTAGCCCTTTCGCCAAGACCCTGAAGCAGCAACAGCGCGAAATGCTGGCCACCATCGGCTTGGGGGCGTTAAAAGTTGAAGACAGCTTCACACAGCACAAGATGTTCCAGTGCTGATAACATTGATTTTGAAAGATTTTGAAAGATAAGTGCCCGTATCTTACTATCTAATATTAATGCATGCTAGTGTGGTCCCGTAGTTTCAGTATGGTTTGAGTTAAGTTACCGTATATTGGATACCTAAGCTGGATACCTAAGCTGCATATGAGCACCAAGAGTATTGATAAGTAAAGAAAGAAAAATAATAAAAAATAAATAATAAACAGCCGAATACCTTAGAGGAAATCTGGAAGGTTTCTTTTGGCCAATGATGAAGAGAAGATCAAGTCAATGTAGTTAGCTCTATAGACAGAAAACGAACAGAGCAGATCATTTAACAGGCAAAAAATGATTTATTAATGGAAAACAAATTGCACAATATGTATACACACAAACAGCCCGACACAGGCCGTGTTTCGCCCAACAGGGCTGCTTCAGGGGCTACACAACACAATTTTACTGTGAAGTGTGATGAATATATGTTGAATGTGCTGGAGTTAAATATAGAGAAGTTCACTTTGATTTGAAAAAAACAGCTGGATCAGGGATGCCAAAAACCAGAATGCTGACTCCTAGTCAATCCAACAGTCACATATCTCTGATCGCGCGATCTTATTTAAAGAAAATAAGAAAAACTCAAAATGGTTAATCTTACACTTCACATTTTCTGAGGGAGGAAGGTTAATCGGTTATTGCAGCCGGTACAGTGGTAACTGAAGGAAGTTGCTGCAGAGGATTCTTCATCTGTTTCCACAAACTCTTATAATTTCTTAGGTTCAAACAAGTAATAAGGAAATAAAACACTTACAAGAGAATCGCGCTAGGAAGGTCCCACCTAGGGCAATGATTCCTGGCTTAAAAGCCAAGACCTCACACCTCCCAATCTGCGATTCCCTTGATGTGTCAGGAAATATATGCATCTTTGAACCCAAAAAACTATCAACCATGTATCGGAAATACAATTTCAAAACATTGTTCCTATCTAAATCAAAGACGAAAGTCACTAATAATAACTCTATCTATAACTTCTGAATTTTCCAAAATGTCAGTTAAACTTTGGCGTTTAACCAAAAGGTGGCTATCAGAAGGTATTAGCAAAGTATCAGAGAAATATTTCTTCAAGAATTCAGTAGCTGATATATAGGATATTATAGGTAAATTTATCATTCTCAAGATATTTTCCCTTAATTGGTTCTCCAGAAATTCCAATTTTTACAAGAAAGATAGCTATTCTTCATTACCAAATTATCTGATATTCATAGAGAAGCCATTTCCGTAATCAAAGTCTCTATTTTTTTTTATATCTTGGACTTCCACTTTGTAAGATAAGTATTAATATAAATTCTTTAACTCACATAGTGAAAAATTTTAAACATCTGAAGAAGAGAGTTATTCACATTCTACTGCAGTTCCTATAGTACGTCCATTATGACATTATTGGCTTCACCAAGTCCAATTTCTCCACAGATTATCCGAGTCGATGCTGCGCCAGGACCTCCTCGGGTCACATGAAAATCCAAACCTACTTTGGGCGTTTCCATTATTGACCTCCATAGTGAAGCATTACTATTTCTGGGTCTTGGAGGGGTCGTGCCAACAGGGACTCAAAGTCACTCCCTCCACTGAGATTCGGCAATAAAGCCTGGCTGTTCCCCGAAGCAAGAACCGATATCCCCGATGTTATGACCCCGAATCTCTCCAAAATAGTCTGAGAAGTGGTGGGAACCCTAGCCATGTTCGAGGAGGACAGCACCACAGCTTTGCCTTTTCTCTTCCCCATTCTCTGGGGAGCGCGCCCTCTTCTTCAGGCATTCTGGTATAAAACGGGAACTCAACTAGCATACGTCCTCCCTCAACGCCATCTTGGATCCTCCAGGTTGGGACACTCTTTGTCTGGTTTCTCCTCAGAGGCCTGTCTGATATGGGTAACCCTACAGCATAGCCCTCTGAGTCATTGAAACACGGAAGCCCCTCCACCACTTACAAGGTGGTGTCCCTTCGGAGGGGCAGTTTAAGCTTTATTTGATGAATGTGCTAACTGGTGTATTATCTCAAAGATGTATTCTTTGTGTTATCACTAAACAATAAACAAATAATAACATTAAAAAAAAGAAAAAAGAAAAGAAAAAAATTCCACCAAGGCATATTTTGTAAAGGACACCTATATTTTATAGAATAGGTTTAAATTTCCATGCAGTACATAGAATATGCCAAGTGCCTCTCCACAAAACCAAATTTAGTCGCAGCCATGTACGCCATGTTTTACTTGGTGTAAATCCTGATGCCTAAATTAGGTGCAGATCGGGTGTTTTCTATAATAATGCACATAGATTTTAGAAATGCCCATACCCCGCCCATGCCCTGCCCATGCCCCGTTTTCAACATAGAATTTAGGTGCATCGCGCTATAGAATACACTTTCAGGCTCATTTTCAAAAGAGAAGAATGCCCATCTCTTGACACAAATCGGAAGATGGGCATCCTTCTCACAGGGTTGCCCAAATCGGCATAATTGAAAGCCAATTTTGGGTGTCCACAACTGCTTTCCGTCATGGGGACAACCAAAGTTCATGGGGGCATGTTGGAGGCGTAGCGAAGGCGGGACTTGGGTGTGCCTAACACATGGGCATCCTCGACCCATAATGGAAAAAAGGCCGTCCCTGACGAGCACTTAGACGACTTTACCTGGTCCTGTTTTTCTTACGACCAAGCCACAAAAAGGTGCCTGAACTGATCAGATGACTACTGAAGAGAATCGAGGATCACCTCCCCTTACTCCCCCAGTGGACACTAACCCCTTCCCACCCTCAAAAAACATCTTTACAAATATGTCGTGCCAGCCTCAAATGTCATACTCAGGTCCATCGCAGCAGTATGCAGGTACCTGGAACAGATTTAGTGGGTTCAGTACACTTCAGGCAGGCGGACCCAGGCCCATCCCCCCCTTACCTGTTACACTTGTGGTGGTAAATTTGAGCCCTCCAAAACCCACCAGAAACCCACTGTACCCACATCTAGGTGCCCCCCTTCACTTGTAAGGGCTATGGTAGTGTTGTACAGTTGTGGGTAGTGGGTTTTGGGGGGGGGTTGGGGGGCTCAGCACACAGGGTAAGGGAGCTATGTACCTGGGAACAATTTCTGAAGTCCACTGTGGTGCCCCCTAGGGTGCCCGGTTGGTGTCCTGGCATGTCAGGGGGACCAGTGCAGTACGAATGCTGGCTCCTCCCACGACCAAATGGCTTGCATTTGGTCATTTCTGAGATGGGCGTCCTTGGTTTCCATTATCGCCAAAAATCAGAAACGACCAAGTCTAGGGACGACCATCTCTAAGGACGACCTAAATTTCAAGATTTGGGTGTCTCCAACCGTATTATCGAAACGAAAGATGGACGTCCATCTTGTTTCGATAATACAGGTTTCCCCGTCCCTTCGCTGGGACGTTTTGCGAGGACGTCCTCACGAAAACTTGGGCGTCCCTTTTGATTATGCCCCTCTTAGTGATAATACACAAATTAATGCCAATTTGTGCTGTTAAAATCCAACTAGCAGAGCTGATTAGCTAGTTAACCAATTAAATTATGTGCTCTGTTATAGAATACACTTCAATTTGTATGCAGAGTTTTGGGCACAATATATAGAATCCAGGGGTGCATGCAAACTGGCCAGTTAAATAGAGCTAAATATTGGCCAGAATGTGCTAGCTGGTTAATGCTTCCATGCCAATTCCCCCCACCCATGATGCATCCCATCCTGAAATTAAAAGAATATATATTCAACTAGTAAAAAACGCCCGTTTCCGAAACCAATGAAACGGGCGCTAGCATGTGGTTTTGTGTGTGTGTGTGTGTATGTGTCACAGAGTTATTTTGTGTGTGTGTGTGTGTGTGTGTGTGTGTGTGTGTGTGTGAGGGTGGGGTGTGTGTGCAGGTTGTTGATGTGTGTCTTTTTTTTTTGTTTTGTTTTTTTGCTTGGGGGGTTGGGGGATGTGCTGTGCTATGCTATGCTGGCAAAGTGGGATGGATTGGTGTGTGGCTTTGAGGGTGTGTGTCTGTTGTATTGTGTGTGTGTGGTTTTGTCTGTCAAGGAGGTTTGTGGAGGGGAGGTCTTTCTGTTGGTGAAATGTAAATGTGGTTGTAGGGGGGTCAGCCTTTGCTGAGTGCTGGATTGTTTTTTCCGTTTTTTTTTTTTGTGTTGTGCTGAGGCAACAGTGTTGTTTTAGATGAGCGGAAGGTAGAGGAGCACGTTCTTGGTCTGTCGGTATTTTTTTGGCTGTTTCAGGGCTGCTGTAGGGGAACACTGGAAGAGAAATGTGCTGTGGGAAGCAGCGCCGTCTTTTTCCGTTGGGCTGGGGTTCTGGGCATCCTGGAGGTGGGAGACAGCTTGCCTGAGGACGGGGATGGTTGTTTTAAGTTGGTGGAAGGGAGAGGAGCACGGTCTCGGGCCATCGGGTGGTGATCCGGTATGTTCGGTCCATTTCAGGCCGGCTGCAGGGGAATGCTGGAACATGCGCTGCGGGAAGCTGCGCCGTCTTTTTCCGGGTGCTCGGGGAATCCCCGAGGTGGGAGACGGCTTGCCTGAGGCTGGGGATGGTTGGGCACGGCCGCTTTGGCAAAAGGGGAAGAGGAAGGGGGTGGGGAGTTACCTGTAGCTGTGTGTGAAAACGGGTATTCTTTGTTTTGTATTATTAGTTTGCAGTTCTGTTGAAGAAAGGGTGGATGCCTTTTGAATGATGGAGGTGGTGCGTCGGTGTGTGGTTGTTTCGTTAGTTTGGCAGCCAGTCTCCAGCGATTCCTAGGCAGGGAAGGAGTAGGGAAACACGCGGAGCATGTTTCCCTACTCCTCCCTCTTCCTTGGTGCCTGTTTGCTGCTGGCTAGGTCGCGGATAATCCTTCCAGCTGGGCTGCAGCTTGTCCTGTTCAGCCACGTCCCAGATGGTGCCGGGCACGTTGTTTTCCGGCTCCTCTGACTCCATGTCAAGCGATCCCAAATATAGTCTTTGCTATGGGCCCTCTGGCACTCTTCAGTACTGGCATTAGGCATTTAAAATTCCCCCCCCCCCCCCCACCGGTCTATTTTTGCACATACCCACAGCAGGAATATTCTTCTCTCGTTCCAGCGGTGGTTCTGTGCTCTCCGTGCTGCACAGATAATGAGCCATTCTGCTGGGGAATGCTCCTCCCTTATTGTCATGTAGTTTCTTCTGATTGGTCCGTCTTACGTTGCCTAGTGTTGCCTGGGAACGGTGTTGTGATGGTCCTTTATGTTTCAGAATGTCGAGGGTGTTTTTTCTGATTGGTCCGTCATGCGAGGGCGGGGCAGAGAGACATGGTCAGTGTTGTGGCTTCACCACCATAAATCCAAGAACCCTTCAGGGAGTGACTGAGTGACTTCAGAACGTTGTCTTCAGAACGTTGAGGGTGAGTTTTATTATAGTAGATAGTGCATAATTATATATTTTGTGGTAAGTGTTTTTTCCATGTTAAGCATGCATTAGCACTTAAAGTGATTTAGTAAAAGGCCCCTAAGTAATTTAAGGGGTTTTAGGATTATTGAGCATCCTCTTGAGTTCAAAGATGATTTTTTTGTGCTTGGGGGTGTGAGGGGGCCACTTGGGCCACCAGGAAAATCTTCAGGGTGGGGGTAAGTACAGAATAGCACTTAGGTGGAATTTTGGCCAAGTGCATATGTGTAAATGCCATTATCCTAAACATTTATGTGCATAATTGGTATGTAAATGTTAGCACCTATATTAAATAATTACCTCCTAAACTGGTATTTTTATACAAATCCCTACCAGCCTCCTCTAGTGATTTTTCTGGTGTGGATAACTTGTGTTTGTCTAGAGCCTGTGCAGAGAATACTCAGCCAGCTGCCAGTGTTGTATAGTAATTTTTACTAAATTGTGCTTATGGATTTAGCATGCGCTAATGATTGGCATGCGCTAAATGATGACACCTATTATATTCCTATAGGCATTTTGTCATTTAGTACATGCTAATCGCTAGTGTGTGCTAAAACTGTTAGCGCACCTTAGTTAAAGGACCCCTAAGTAAATGTAACTAGTTACTATACTTAAGTAATTGTTTTGTTACTTTTATTTGTAAAGAAGTACAGGATATGTATGTTTGTTAGTTTTACTTAAGTAACAATTTCACCAAGTTTTACTACTTTATTCAGTTACATTTGATGCTTGCAGTTAAAAGTAAAAAGTAAAAGCAAAAGTGGAAGTGAGATGTAAATGATGATTCCTCAATAAACCAAATCAAACAGCAAAACTGGGAACCTCTTCAAGTAAAGAGTGTATCATTTCACCTTAAAATTTGCTGTTCAGTTAATATAGCCTATGAGAATGGTGGAGTTGCCTGTGTTTGTTGAAGTAGTTAATAGTCTCCAGTCAAGCAAAACAGTGATGTTGGGTCACTTTAATACGGAGATGAAGCTGAAGTTTTTAGCAATTCTTGGTGAACAGATATATGTCTCAAAGATATTCTCTTTCTTTTCCCAAAGACTGCTTCATAACAATCCATTGACTTCTACCTCCTCGCATTATCCATTATCCTTTCCTTTAATGTTTTTGGTCTCATGCATTAATTACACCAATAGTCTCTAATTGTTCTCATACCTCACACTAACATTCTCAGCTTTTGTCTCACCTAGAATGTAAACCACACTGAACCCTGGAAAGGGGATATTAGCAGTATACAAGAATTGATTTGATTTGATTTGCTATTCAAACAGAGTGTGCCATCAGATAAAAAATTATTAGAACAACAATGGACAATGATTCCAACTTTGTGAAAGCCTTTCTTTGTAATTGGACAGTTTGACCAGTGGTTCCCAAACCTGGTCCTGGAGGCACCCCAATGAGAGAGATTTGCATGCAGTGGAGGCAATCACAAATAGGATAGTTGGCAGTTTGCCACAATATCAACCAGTTATATTTGATACAGTCATGCAGTGGTTTTATAATTTTGGTTGTAGGATAGTCACATTCATTATCAATACTTGATTAAACCAGCAATCTGGCAATGCTGCAAACTGGCATTTTACTCACTATCAACCTTAAGGTGTCTTCCTCTCCCCTTCTCAGATACACTCATAGTATATGATATAAATGTGATATAAAATACACATACTTGTTCTTAATCTTTCCTTGCTATTATCAGTCACAGACCATAGAAGTCTGCCTGGCCGACTTCCAAACCACTGGAGTTGCCATCACAGCCCAGTCTAGTCCATCCAAATCTATCTTTCCACAATTGGGACACAGACTGTAGAACTCTGCCCTGTTTTGTCACATTTGGAGCAACGATCATGGAAGTCTGCCCAGCACAGGCCTTACTTTATAACTACAGGAACTGCCTTCTAAACACCACCATACCTTATTTTGATTCTATGCTCTTTCTATATAAGGATCTGTCTCGCTGCACCCTACGCCTGGAATAAACTTCCTGAGCCCCTACATCTTGCCCTATCCTTGGCCACCTTTAAATCTAGACTGAAAGCCCACCTCTTTAACATTGCTTTTGACTCGTAACCACTTGTAACCACTCGCCTCCACCTACCCTCCTCTCCTCCTTCCTGTACACATTAATTGATTTGATTTGCTTACTTTATTTCTTGTATATTAGATTGTAAGCTCTTTGAGCAGGGACTGTCTTTCTTCTATGTTTGGGCAGCGCTGCGTACGCCTTGTAGCGCTACAGAAATGCTAAATAGTAGTAGTAGTAGTAGTAATCTACTGTGTTTATCCCATGCTTTTTTGAATTCCATCACTCTTTTCATCTCCACCACCTACCCCGGAAGGCCATTCCAGGCATCCACCACCTTTTTCGTGAAAAAGTACTCCTGACGTTACTCCTAAGTCTATCACCCTGTAATCTCAATTCATGTCCTCTAGTTCTATCGCTGACTCATCTCTGGCAAAGATTTGTGTGTACAGCAGAAGCGTAGCCAGGTTATGTTGTCAGGGGGAGCAGACCTTTTGTTAAATAGGCATCAGTGTGAAGCTGAAGGGCTGATCCATATAGGCATCATTTTATTCAAAATCTGTTTGGGGGAGCGGCTGTTCACCTTGCACCCCACCTAGCTACGCCTCTGGTGTACAGTAATACTTTTCAAGTATTTAAACATCTGTATCATATCTCTCCTATCCCTTCTTTCCTCTAGGGTATGCATATTCAGGTCCTCAGTCTCTTCTCATATGTCTTTTGGCACAAACCCCATACCACTTTTGTTGCTTTTTTCTGGACCGCTTCAAGTCTTTTGATATCTTTAACTGGATACGGCCTCCAAAACTGAACACAATACTCCAAGTGGGGCCTCACAAATGACTTGTATAGGGGCATTAACACCTCTTTTCTTCTACTGGTTATACCTCTCTCTATGCAATCCAGCATCCTTCTGGCTTTGGCCACCACCTTGTCACATCATTTTGTCACTTTGAGATCTTCAGACACTATCACTCCATGGTCTTTCCCCTGAACCGTATTTATCAATCTCTCACCCCCCTATCTTGTAAATCTCCTTTGGATTTCTACACCCCAAGCACATCGCTCTGTACTTCTTTGCACTAAATTTTAACTGCAAGACCTTAGACCATTCTTCTAATTTTTGTACATCCCTTCTCATGTTTTCTACTCCCTCGGTAGTGTTTACTCTGTTGGATATTTTTATGTCATCTACAAAATGACAAACCGTCACTCACATTGTGAAGGTTTAGAATTGTTTAGAAATATATTAAATAGAATTGTCCCCAGTACCAATCTTTGAGGCACTCTACTACTCACCTTCCTTTCCTCCGAGTAAACTCCACTCACCTCCACCCTCCAACATCTTCCAATTCATCACCTTTGGTACTAATTTCAGCCTGCTGTGCTTATTCAGAAACATCCTATGAAGAATCATATAAAAGGCTTTGCTTAAATCCAAGTAGATTATACTTAACACAAGTCTTTTATCTAGTTCTTTGGTCACCCAGTCAGAGAAATCAATCAGATTCATTTGGTGCGATTTGCCTTTATTAAACCCATGTTGCCACGGATGTTCAATCCATTGGATTCTAGGATGTTCACTATCCTTTCCTTCAGCAGCATCTCCATTAGTTTTCCAACCACCAAAGTGAGGCTTACTGGCTTGTAGTTCCCCACTTCTTCACTGTCCCTACTTTTGTGAAGAGAGACCACATCCATTTGTCTTTCAAGGATGTATTAAATAAATCCTTTCAAATGTAAAATATTCATATAACAGTACACATAAATACAGTAGTATGCTACTTACAATGTCAACACAATACACGTTAAAACATCTTATTAGACAGCAAAGAAGATAAGATAGAAAAACAGGAGTTTAGACAGATTTTAAGGTGATTAGTGTTAGGAAAATTGCACGTGAAGAAAAGGTGCTTGTAACTGATTTCAGCTAGAGTACATGTGGTAAGTAAGTCCTACTAGCACAGAAGAACAAAGAACCTCCGCACAGGCAATGCCAGGCAATCAAGCACAGTGAAGGAGGCAAAGATGATGACAAAAATGTCTAACGGACTCAAAGAGTTCATATCAGAAGTTTGTTTCACAATAAATACTGGACTCGACACGAATCGTGTTTCGGCCACTGAGGTCTGCTTGATGAGGCCCTGTAATTTTTAATATCTGAAAGTACTAGAGTATCTGTGAGCAGTGTAACGGTAAGAAGGAAGCAACTACAAACTAACTCATCTGGAATGCACAGTAAGAAGACACTGACCTCACAGGTAAAAAACATTTGATGTGAACTCTCTGTCTGTTAGACATTTTTGTCATCATCTTCTTTGTCTTTTTCGCTGTGCTTGTTTGTAAGTCCTACTGTAGTATGTGCAAGAAATGCTAGTCCTTGGGTATGACCAGCTAGTTAGTTGCCTGTTCCATTAAAGGCTTGGGAGAAAAGCCAGGCTTTCACCTGCTTCCTGAAGAACAGATGTTAGACGAAGCCTTTCTGGGAGCACATTCCAGAGTGTGGGGCTACTCCAGTGAAGACTTGTTTGTAGGTGTGACATCTTGTTTTTTTATTATTATTTATATAATTTTATTGTTATGTTAAATAATACAACAAGAAAAACAGAAACAAAATATAAGTAAGATAAACAAACATAATAGTAATAAACCAACAGGCCCAAATCATGGAGAGAAGAAAATAATCACAAAAAAATAAAAAAAATATATTATCAGCAATCAAGAAGAGAAAAATTTATCTTCACTATAAAGTGCTATATCAAAGACCTCCTAAACTCAGCACCTGGAAATTACTACTTTACATGCTCAGACAAAATTTCTCTAATTGAATAGGATCTACAAAAGCATACTGGGTCCCCTGCAAAGTAATTAAACACGTGCAGGGGAATTTCAGAAAAAGAATTAGCATTTAGAGCCAGGACCCTAGATTTCAATGAAAGAAAAGCTTTCCTACAAGCCTGAGTCACTCAAGAAACATTTGGAAACACCTGTATTTTAGCACCA
The DNA here is from genome assembly GCF_901765095.1 of Microcaecilia unicolor. NCBI lineage: Eukaryota > Metazoa > Chordata > Amphibia > Gymnophiona > Siphonopidae > Microcaecilia > Microcaecilia unicolor. Next base: position 294,354,533 of record NC_044034.1, on the reverse strand, counting down.
CTAAAGAAAATATCTTTCTTTTTAAAATATGTTCGCATAATCAAACTTGTATCTTTATCTGTAGAGAAGGTCACCAAAAGGGTGGCTCTAGTTGATATATTATCAGAAGAATCTTCAAGAAAATCTTCTGAACAAGAATGTAAGCTGCCTCTTGATTAGAGCCACCTACTCGAGTCTTAGTAGAAATATAATAACAATTAGAAAAAAAAATCATAGAATCAGCTGTAGAAAAGAGGAGAACCTCCTTTAAATACTTTCTTAAAATAATCTCTGCACATAGTAAATGTGAACAAGGAAAATTCAAAAAACCTAAGTTTCTACTCCTGCCAGTATTCTCCAGCACTTCAAACTTTAAATGAATTATATGAGAATTTCTAATAGCAGATGAAAAACTGCTTGCAAGAATGAAACTCAGGTCCTAAAGTGATAATTTGATTCTGAAACAATTTTAAATTTGAATCTACATTAGATAACTTTGACACAGTATTCTGAGAAAATGGGAATACTTGAGTAGTAATACCATGGAAAATCCCCTCCAAAACATACTTAGCTTGCCACAAATCTTATAGTGATGCATTGTTTCACCATGTCCTAAACTGAAGTTCCAGTCTCAGGAACAGATATTGCTATCAAAGGTGAAGTCAATAACAACATACCAGAACCATCAGACTTGTCTGTCATACATGGAGGGGGGTTCGAATGGCTGGACTGAACTGTTGCCTCCTCTAGTGAAACCCCAGGGGAGTAGAATAGATAGAATCCCATCCAGAACCACATGCTTATCCATGGGGCCCACAGTAACTGAAGAGAAAAAAGTACCTTTATTCTTAATATTCCATTTCTCTATGTATGGTCTTAAAGTAATTATATGCCATGTAAGTCCAATATAGTAACATAGTAAATGAGGGCAGATAAAGACCTGAACGGTCCATCCAGTCTGCCCAACAAGATAAATTCATTTTACATGGTGTGTGATACTTTATACTTTATACCTGAGTTTGATTTGTCCTTACCTTTCTCATGTTTCTCTCGCTGAGCTCCTGCAGTAATCCTAAATGGCATGGCATGCCCTGTTGGGCACACCCCTATGGTCACGCCCTGCAGCCATGTGCCACAGAGTTGCTGGATGTTAAAGGGCACAAAGCTCCCAAACTGATGTCAGACTGAGGTGGTCACAACAATGCCTGCAAACAATTCCAGGAACTGGGCTTGATGTCTGCAGCTTCATAGCACAATAGGAATGCTCCTCACTCTCAGATGAGTCACAGCATCACTGGATGTTAAAGGCCAAAGCCCCTGAGCTGAGGTAAGAATGAGGTGGTCACAACAATGCCTGCAAGCAATTCCAGTAACTGAGCTCGATGTCCACCACCGGAATTATCCTCACTCTCCAGGTGTCATATCTTGTGTTTTCTTTTGGAGAGGGTGTAGTTAGGGATACTCCTGAGGAGGACCTTAGAGGCCTTTGGAGGTGCATAGAGGGATAACCTGTTTTTCAAGTACTCTCCCATTTCCTTTAAAGGTCTTGAAGATTAGAGACAGAGTTTTAAAATTTAGTCCTGTATTGTAGTGGTAGCCAGTGAAGTTTTTGAAGAAATGACTGAACATTGACCCCCAATATTAATTGCATTAACTGAATGTACAGAGTTGTAATACAGTTAGCATGAATGTAACACTGTTTACATTTTTTTATTGTTTCTAAAAATTCAAAAAAATAACATTAATTCCAGTTTCCTTAAAAAAAAATCTTAATATTCCTTCAGGCACATAGAGTAGATACTAATTATCCATTAGGCCAGTTTTTTAGACAAAGCAGTCAACTTGCACTCTTAGAGGAAGCATGATATGTGTTTATCAATAATAAATCCCACGTTTGAGAATAAACAGACCTGTAATTGCTGGGGTACAAAAATAATGGCTTGCCAGTTTTGAGAGAAGCTGGGTAGTTGGTATATCTTCTCCATTAGTATAAAACTTGAAATTCTCCAGTTGAAGTGGGCTCTAGTTTATAAAGCTCAAACTCGTCTGCAGGCTGTTCCTTATTTTCAAAGAACTAGATGGCAGATTGAATTTCATTTCCTTCTGTGGTTGTTTCTTTAGCGATGGAAGTGAAGATTTAGTTTTGAATTTTTTGCAGCAAGCAATTGTTTGATGGAAAGCCAAGTGTTTTCACGTTCTGTCTGAGTTAGAAATGTCAACTTCTTGAAATATGCATTCATAGAATATAATGGGGTGAATTCTATATATAGTGCCCAAAAACCCCACCAAAAATATGCTATTCTTTAAACTATGTTTAAAGCTAGGCACAGTTTATAGAATACCGCTTATGCCCGGGAATCACACCTAACTTTAGGCGTGGCCATTTACACCATCAAAAATGTGGTGCAAATATCTGTGCATAAATTTAGGCACAGATTCCCTTATTCTCTAACTATGCACGTAACTTAAAGGAACGTCTCCAATCTGCCCATGACCCACCCATGACCCTCCCATTTCCACACCCCCTTTTTTGTATTGCACCTAAATTTATGCACGTACATTTAAATTAAATCTAATTAGTGCCAATAATCAGGGCCGCTGAGAGACAAAACTGGGCCCAGGGCAAAGAATGTTCAGGGCCCCAGCCACTGCTCCCCCTCCCACTGCCACTGCCCCCCCCCCCACTGCCACTGCTGTCCCCGCTGCACCCCCCCACCGGCACCATAGTCCCCCTACCACAGCAGCAAATGAGAGAGTGCTCTGCCAACTATAGGTCCTTCTTCCTGCCATATCCTGCCTCCTGTGAAGTAACTTCCTGTTTCTGCATAGGCAGGATGTGGCAGGAAGAAGAGCAGCCTCTTTTGATCCTCCTTGGAGGCCAGGCCCAGGAAATCTTACCCCCACTCTTGGCGGCCCTATCAATAATTGCTTGTTAAAAAGCCAATTATCGGCACTAATTAGCTTGTTATTGTATTAAATTGTGTACACAATTTTTAGTGACTTTTGTAGAATTAGAGGGAACATGTACAAAAATGTAGCATTGAAACTTTGATTGCAGCTGCTAAGTTCTGCTCAAAATTTCACCATTGTCATCAGGTATGATAGACTAATGCATCAAATAGCAAATCGTAGGCAGAACAACTGAACGGGATACATATATTTCTCTCCATCAAGGTGTTCTGTAGTGCTTATGTTTTTCTATCTTTTCTCCTTCTGCCATTGTTAAGAGTGTGAGTGAATTTTTATACTCTGTCAAAGTTGACATTACTGGTTCCTGGTGTTTCAGTAGCTGTCCCAGCAGGTCAAAAGTACTGTTTCATCTTGTTGGCACACCTTGGATCAGCTGCTCTTCAAGCAATTCTTTTAATTGCTGGTGTTTATGAAGCTCAAAAGAGTTGGCTGAACATTGTTTGAAGTGACATGCTATCTTTCAACATCTGGAAAGATCTACCTCAATTTCAGCCTCTTGAATTGCAGCATTTACACAGAGCTGCAACATGTGTGCTATACAAGGAATGTGCTCATATGGCAGAAGAGAAGCTTGGAGAAAAGACAAGTGAGGGGGAAATATGATAGAAGTATATAAAATAATGAGTGGAGTGGAACGGGTAGTTGTGAATCACTTGTTTACTCTTTCCAAAAATACTAGGACTAGAGGGCACGAAGTGAAGCTACAAAGTAGTAAATGTAAAACAAATCAGAGAAAATATTTCTTCACTCAATGTGTAATTAAACTCTGAAATTCATTGCCAGAGAATGTGGTAAAAGCAGTTAGCTTAGTGGGGTTTAAAAAAGGTTTCAATATCTTCCTACAAGAAAAGTCCATAAGCCATTATTAAGATGGACTTGGGAAAATCCACTATTTATTTCTAGGATAAGCAGCATAAAATGTATTGTACTGTTTTGGGATCTTGCCAAGTACTTGTGGCCTGAATTGGCCACTGTTGGAAACATGATATTGGGCTTGATGGATCTTCAGTCTGTCCCAGTATGGCAACACTTATGTTCTTATGTTAACCATATCTCAAGCATTGTCAGTCCCAAAAGTAGAAATTTTGTCCTGAAGATGCCATCAAATACATGTCTGATGTGGTCAGCCACATTTTCAGCTATATGTCTGTCTTTAAATTTAAAAATTCCAAGAGTCATCAACTGTAGACTCCAGTTTTCATCAATGAGGTGAATAGTTTTACTGAGATAGCAGAGAGGGGAGGAGAAAGAATGACAGGTGGGGGTACTGCATTCAGGAGAAGACTAGGGGGGCAGTCAGAATTAGGGGTCTTGCTTGGAGTTAGTGCAGGGCCGGCCCTAGGGTTTCTAGCGCCCTCCTGCAGTCTATTAGTCGGCGCCCCTACCCATCCAGAGGCGGGATCACTATGACTCTGCCCCCACAGTAGACACACCCCTTTTACCAGCCATGGCATCATTGAAAATATTATACCAGTATAGAAGAAAAATAACTTAGCACACAGACCAGGAATTAGGAGAACAGACAGTCTTGCCAACTCTGAAAGCAATGTGTTATCAAAATTTCAGAATCTAACAAACAGATCCCTATTCAGACACTTGGCCTTGCAATCACACATGTAGAACAGAGATAGCCCCTCTTCAAATTCTTCAAAAATTAACCTGAAATCCTAAGAAGTTAGACTCAGCATGCAGCACAATAGCCTTCCCATCGAGCACAGCTTAGGATCTAGCTAGGACAGACTTAATCAGCATATACTAACATATTCTACAATCTGAGTTGGACAGACTAACAGGAGTTACTGAAGTGGGAATGAGAGATAGGTGATGGTTAGGAATTGAAAGCAGGCATCTAGCCCTCATGTCCTGTGAGTTGCTGTGTTGGGGGTGGGGTGGGGGGTGGGGGTGGAAAAGGGTAGGTCAGGTGCAGCACTAAACAGCAGTCTCTGACAAAACAAGGGTCCAGGCTCTGCTGTGCTGTCTCTGTCTGTGCCCTCTCTGGGCAGAGGACAGAGGTTAGCTGAGCTCCCACAAGTTATTTCAGAGTCAGATTCAGTTGGAGCAGTGACGTCCTCTGACAAACACAAGGAGGATATTTCTCTGCTTGGGAGGGGGGAGGGGACGGGATAGAGAGCTGACAGCTTTGGAGCCAGACTGAGATGAGCAGCAGAGATTAGATACTCAGCAGAGCTTGATTGCTTGCAAAGTGACGCCCTTGAAGGCATGCGCCCTCCTGCAATGCTTACCCTGCTTACCGTGTTTGACCGGCCCTGAGTTAGCGGGAGAGAGAACTACAGTTGGAGTGAGAGATGAAACTGGGGTGGCTAGAGCCTAAGGAGGGAAAAGGCATGAGGGGATTTTAGGCCTTATGATGGGATTATTCTATGCAAATACACTACAAATAAGCAATGGAGAATTCTGTAGAATTTTAAAATATGGTGCACAGAATTTTTGAACAAATTTGCACAGAATCGCCCAGGAGTAAAAGATGCTTGAGTCTAAGTAAAGAATATTGCTCAGAGAAGACCAAGAGTTACCAATCTGTTAAAACTATTTGATTCTTTTTATAACGACATGACTTTGCTTTTATGGACTATTTGCCTCATTGTTTTCTTATCCCTTCCTTTGTAGATACTTGAAGAGCCCAATTAATGGCAATTTTGGTATAATTAAAACAGTCTCCCAGGTACCTTTTTTATTTTGCCTTTGATTGTACTGCACCTGTCTAATACTAATTATTAATTTTTAAGCCTGCCATCAGGGGACCCTTTAACTGTCTGTGTGCATTGAGAGAGAAGGTACTTGAGAGATTTGAGGAATTTTAGTCACAGACATCGTTAAATTGTTTGTGCAGTTGTCTCTAGGGTATCCCTCAGCCCCACTAATCTGAGAGGTCCTCTACAAGGGCATGAAATATGTCAGTTTTAAAATTGGTGTATTTCTTTGTATTTTGTTCAGTATGGGAGGAAAAGCATTTTTGTTTCTCTTTCTTCAGTGTTCCAGTGCTCAGCCAGGTTTCATGGTTTTCCATTTCATGTTTTTATCTGCATGTTTATTTGTTCCAACCCAGTGAAAATTGGAAACAATTATGCAAAAGGGGTCAAGAAATGTTTGTCCGTCTGTCTCTTTAGTTTATTGAACTTGATATATTACCGTTAAGTAATACTGGCACAGCAGTTTTCATTTTAAAACATAAAATATTAAAAATAAGACAGGAATTAGGAAGTAGAAGTTACATTCATAATTAGTACATGAAAAAAAATAGAAAAGTACTGTGAACTCCAAGGCCATACTCATAGCCGCTTGTGCTAAACCTCTCTCATCAATTTGTCACATCAAGTGCCAAAGGCATTCCTGAACAAGAAAGCCTATAATTTTTTTCCTAAATTGTAAGTATAAAGGCTCTAGGTGCAGAACCTAGGTAAATGGTTCCAAAATGAAGGGTCCATCATGCTGAAAATCAAATTCTGGATTGAGTCCGAGTGGATGTGTCTAAGTGAAGGTACAGCCAATAAATTTTGCTGTGAAGAATGCATTGAACTAGGTGAATAATGGGGTATGAGATAACATGATATAGAGGTTGGTATTCCTGAGTGATAAATCTTGCAGACTAAAGTCCAAGAACATGATATGAGCCCATTTCTTGGCCCTTTTGATGAGTCTGATAGCGATATTTTGTAAGAGTTGAAGATGACGTAGTTCAATTGAACAAATCTCTTTCAACAAAGGGAAAGGGAAATGGGACTTGATATACTGCCTTTCTGAGGTTTTTGCAACTACATTCAAAGTGGTTTACATATATTCAGGTACTTATTTTGTACCAGGAGCAATGAAGGGTTAAGTAACTTGCCCAAATTCACAGGGAGCTGCAGTGGGAATCAAGCTCAGTTCCCTAGGATCAAAGTCTACTGCACTAACCACTAGGCTTCTCCTCCACTAGGCTACTCATCCACCCGATGTTGCTTATGACTTTAGAAAGGACTAGAATGTTCAGCACTTCATTGGTAAACAGAGGTTTAACTAAATGAATCATGAGCAATTTGTAAAAACATTATTTTAGAGATGTAAGATAATATGGTTTGAAAGACATATCCTTATCCAGGATTATTTCAACAATGTTCATAGATGGACCCCAAATGATCAAAGAACCTGCCAGCTGAGTGGCTAAGGTTGATGATAACGAGTTTTTTTCAGGTGAATAGAATGTATTTAGTTTTTCAGAGTTAAGTGCACTTTTTGTTAGTTTTGAATTCAGAGAGGCTATTTCATGTGTATTTGACGGATCAAGAGTGGTGAGATTCTGGAAATCATCCGCATAAGCAAATACAGTCATATCTAATGATTGGATCAGTATGAGAAGAGGGGCCATGAAAGTATTAAACAAAACCAGTGCCATCAACAAGACCTGTGGAATGTATAGGGGTCTGAGTAACATCCTTCTTATAGAACCAAGTATTTCCGACCACTAAGACAGGATTCAAATCATGTGAGTACAGTACCCGAATTCCCAATAGAGAAGAGTCTAGAAACTAATAGAATGTGATCTACTAAATCGAAAGCTGCAGAAAAGTCGAGGTACAGCAGAATCTTTGATCTATTTTAATCCATATAAATCTCAGTACAGTGAGCTTTATGAAAACTGGATTGGTTAGACTGCAGAATATTAGTTTCATCTAGAAAATTGTTTAGTTGATTTACTACTAGCTAGTTTAGATATTATTGATAGGTTGACTAATGCACACTAGTTTCAAACACTAGAGCAGGCTTGTCAAACCTTTTCTTTCGGGGGCCATATTTTGTATTTTGTAGCATTTAGAGGGATAAAACACACCCAAGTTTCTCTCTCTCTATCTCATGTAACCACCTCCAGCCTTCAAGCAGTCTCTCTCTCATGTAACCCGTCCCACCCTTCACCTAGGTCTCGCTTATTTATTTATTTATGACATTTATATTCCGCATTAGCCCAAGTAGAACTCCGGTTCAATGTGGCTTACATAACAAAAACGCATGAACATGTTCAAAATATATTAACAGAAAGTAAAATACATCATATAATGTTAGCCAGTAAAACTTGAGTTAGGAACAGATGCAATTAAATGCTTAGTGATTTAAGCTAGATAATTGAAATATGGAGGGAAAAGGTGAAGAGCTAGGATTAACTGGAATAGACATGATTATGAAATATGATTTCTTATGCCCAATTTAAATTAAAATGACTCAATTTAGATGCCCATGTCACCAGTCTTACCAGATCCTCATGTGTTCTACATGTTACTTGTGTTTTACCTACTTTGCCCAATCGACAGAGCTTGCGTAAATGCTTATCATTAGGTTCTGGGGATATTCATGCAACTTACAACATTTTATGAGTGTAAGTTTGTGTCCCTGCCCCTGTTCAGCCCAGACTCTGTCCATGGAAATGCCCACCTGCGAACTACAGAAGAGTGCATAGCTGGATTTCTAGCATTTATGCATGTATTTGCACACTTATTTGTGTATATGCTAGTATTCAAGACATTTATGTGCGTATTTAGCATATAAATGTCAGTGCCTTCTTTATAGAATTACCTCCTATGTGATTGATTGATTTATTTTGACATTTATATCCTGCATTTTCCCAAACAATGTTTAGGTTCAATGTGGCTTAAGGACTAAAGGAAAAGAAATTAGTAGGTAAGATCTAATTTCTCCTTCCTTAGCATCCCTCCAGACTGGCCCAGAATGTGACTGATGGGATGTAACAGAGCAGTACCTTTAAAGGGAGGGACCATAATAATCTGGCTGTAAGAACACTGGCTCCAAAAAATGGCCTCCTGATGACAATGGACATCCAACCTGTAAAGTTTCAAAAAGAATGCAAGGAAGACCATGTCGCTGCCTAACCTACATTCCAAAGGGAGGAACCAATGAAAAAACACTATCCAAAAGGAGCAAAAAGAGAAAGAGAATGAAGGGCTCACCTCCTTCTACCTGCTGGAGACTGAGAATACTGAATCTCTCTCTAGCTAACCAGGGCTCTTATTGGCTCTCACAAGAGTCAGAGTTCTCAGTCTCCAACTACTGGATGGAGTGCACAACCCATCAGTCACATTCTGGCCAGTCTGGAGGGACACTAAGGAATGTATGTTACAATAAGTCAAAAAAATGTATGAATGAATGATTGAATTGTAAATGCCAAATGAGAAATTAGAGTGGGAGCTAAGGAGCAGAGCTAGGTGGCAGAGCGTTAGCACTTCTAACAGAAAAGGTGTTCCACTGTCCCTGCCCTCTTCAGCAAGTAGTACAGACATCTGGTATACTCAATCAAAGGGGAAGAAATACTTCCTTTTCTTTTCATTTTAGCATGAAAACGTATTGAATAACATGATGTATGAAGAAGGAAAACAGGGGGGGCCAAACTGGTGTGTAAGATCAGATCACAGCGAATGTCTATTGCATCTTGCATCCCTCTTGAACAGGCCTAGGGTTGCCAACTCCCAGGCATTTTTAGATCTTTCAATAGTCTTTTACTATTTAGAAGAACCCTTAAAACATTGCTATTTGAGAAATTCTTGAAATAAATTTAATAGTAGATTCTTTTTTATAATTTATTTGATTTTTGTCTTTGTTACTTCCTAGGTATGCCTGATTCTTTTTGATGTAAACTGCTTAGAACCAGCAAGGTGGCTACAGTATAAAACACTGTTTAGTTTAGTTTAGGTCTGGCACACAGGTCAATCTAGTCTTAGTTTTCCCCATTACTGATCTAATCTTAGTTTTCCCCATCACATGCAGAGATTTGTAGCTCTGCATTCCATTGTTGTTGTTTTGTGTGTGTGTGTATTTTTAATGAAATCAATTGTAAAATTAGAATTAAAAGTCCGAACATGGAATGGAAGAATGGCAGGACTGGATCAGTCTGTTTGATGACCTGAGTTGATTTGGCTCCTTCAACCAAATTTATGAACTGTTCTCATCAGATACAAAGAATATTCATATATTAGTTGTTATATCACAAGGAAGGTAATTAAAATTCAGGGTGCTTAGCCTGGGAAGGCACATAAGTGCATATGCTGAACAGAGGTGTAGCTAGGGGAGGGTGCCAGGGGAGCGGCCGCTCCCCCAAACGGAGTTCCGACCGTGCCTATTTTTTATGCAATGTGTTGCATTGAAAACGCACGCTGGCGGAAGTCCGCTCTCCGCTCCCCCTACGCCTTCAACCTGGTTCCGCTTCTGATGTTGAACCTGGTTTAAAAAGGCAGCATATGCACCTGTGTTCTGTCACCAACAGAGTTTCTTACAACATTCTGACATATAGCTAAACCTTGTATTTAACATCAAGAGATAGACTCAAATTCTTGATCCAATTCTTCTTTAATACAGTTAATCAAAAACAAGAAAAACAAGACTTACTATTGAGATATAACTATATATACTATTGAGAGTTGCTGCCTTTTGCAACTAAGAATCCATTGTTAACTAACCCTCTCCAGGCAAGAAAGGGGCTGGGGAATCAGCTACACGCTGGCTGGTAATGTTGTCAATATGTATTTAGTGGTAAAAACTCAATACTCCCTGATATTCAATAATCAGCGTTTTTGTGTGAATATCCACCAATGTAGTGATTTCAAGGGGGCTCGGCTCGGACAGTTCTTAATTGTACACATGTATAACCCATTTTACAAAGGGAATACACATGTGTGGGGGAAAAAATCATCCCATTTTGGGATTTGCACCTGCACAAAGGCACATAGAGGTTTAAAAAAAAGTGCTTGTTTCAATATACTTGGTGGTATGTACATGTGTAGGTTTGTAAAACGGAGTAGCCACATGTGGCACTGGTGCCACTTAAACATAGAAGTTGTAAGGTCATCACTTATTTTTATGTATTTAGGGGTCCTTTTACTAAGGTGTGCTGAAAAATGGCCTGCGGTAGTGTAGACATGTGTTTTGGGCGCGTGCAGAATTATTTCTTAGTGCACCAACACCCAGCGGTAAGGTCTCACGTGGTAACTGGATGGTAATGGTCTACGCGCGTCAAATGCCACTTCATGCGCATAGTTACTGCACATCAGAAAATAAAAAGTATTTTTCAGACATGTGTAGCGGACGCGCGCCAAAATTGAAACTACCACAAGGGCCATGCAGTAACCGGGCAGTAACTCCAATTTAGCGTGCATTTGGTGTGCGTAGGCGCCTACGCAGCTTAGTAAAAGGGTCCCTTATTTATTTATTTACACCTGGAAGATGCTGGATCCAGGCTGTTCATTTTTTAAACATGCATCTTTGTAAAACAGCTGCTACTGATGCTTGTGTCAGGGCATACATTCCCTCCTGCTGGTATTTTACAAAAGACTCTGCCTGGAGATCTTTTTCTAAAATATCACTGGAACTGAGCACACCCCAACCTGGACGTCTCAATTCCACTCTCTACACTCTATGTAAAACAGGGCTTTGTATGCCCAGAATTATATGTATCGTTGTCCCAATTAATAATGAGCCGTTACAGGTATTCGTTCAGCCCATGTAATTCCTTTTTCTGTTCTTAGACTCCAGATGCTGTCACTGGTGCTGTATGATGCCTGCATTGCTATATGGTGTGCTGGATCTGGCATTTACTTTGTAGTTCTGAGAGCTTTGACAAGCCTGTAGGCTAGGAAGACAGAAAACAGAAGGTAGAAATTCAGACAGTGAAATAACTGTATGAAGTCTCATGTGGCTGTCCCTAGCACACTTCCATCAAGCCAAGAGATGAGCTTTTGAAGTTTGGGCTTCTAAAGTCTCCCTCAGTGCCTTCCCATTGCTCTCTAGTCTACTATCTCCTTTTTAGATCATAAGTATTGTAATGGGGTGGGCATATCATATTTGACTACCCTACATGCAAATATTCTTGGCCCAATATTCCAATCTACCTGGATAAATGGCGCTGAACAGGGTCATCCCTTGAAGTTCAGCAACATTATTTAGATAATGCTGCTGAAAATCATTGCAGACCACTCCAGCACTATCTGTATTCAGAGCTGGAAGGCTAAGTGCTTTGAAAATATGCCTCAGAGTCGTCTATATGTTCCTATGGGCGATTTAGCGTTTATCACATGCTAATCATTAGTGCATGCTAAAAACACTAACATGCCTTTAGTGCTGCTTAGTAAACAGGGCCCTAAATTATATGATTTATGGGAACTTTTACCAAGCTGTGGTAAAAAAAAGGCCTTGTGGTAGCAGCGGGGGCTGTTTTTTCCTGCACACCAGGGCCCTTTTTACCACAGCGGGTAAAAAGCTCCCCCAAAATGTGCATGTGGCACTTATTGCCATTGGTAAGGGCTCCTGCGGTAACCTGATGGTAACTGGGCAGTGTGCGGTGCTGCCCGATTACTGCCATATTAGCGCCACAATAAAAATTCTAATAATATTTTCTGGTGTGGCGGAAATGGTGCACGCTTGAGCTGGAACTACTGCCTGTGGCCACATTGGGCCGATGGAAGTTCTGGGGTGACACGTGGCAACCCTTTTGTAAAAGGGCCTCTTAGAAAAGAACTACACTAATCAAAAGGAAATATTGAAGATTAAAAGATGCCACCTGACAGTTGTGCTCTCATGCCTCTAGTGCCCAACCAGAACCATGAAGCGCTGGTTCAAAATAGCTTGAACAGTGGATAAGTGCTCAACGCTTTTTGAAATAAATAAGTTTTAAGAGAAATTTTGACGTTTACTTAGTTTACTGTTTACTTAGCTACAGTGGGGGAAATAAGTATTTGATCCCTTGCTGATTTTGTAAGTTTGCCCACTGACAAAGACATGAGCAGCCCATAATTGAAGGGTAGGTTATTGGTAACAGTGAGAGATAGCACATCACAAATTTAATCCGGAAAATCACATTGTGGAAAGTATATGAATTTATTTGCATTCTGCAGAGGGAAATAAGTATTTGATCCCCCACCAACCAGTAAGAGATCTGGCCCCTACAGACCAGGTAGATGCTCCAAATCAACTCGTTACCTGCATGACAGACAGCTGTCGGCAATGGTCACCTGTATGAAAGACACCTGTCCACAGACTCAGTGAATCAGTCAGACTCTAACCTCTACAAAATGGCCAAGAGCAAGGAGCTGTCTAAGGATGTCAGGGACAAGATCATACACCTGCACAAGGCTGGAATGGGCTACAAAACCATCAGTAAGACGCTGGGCGAGAAGGAGACAACTGTTGGTGCCATAGTAAGAAAATGGAAGAAGTACAAAATGACTGTCAATCGACAAAGATCTGGGGCTCCACGCAAAATCTCACCTCGTGAGGTATCCTTGATCATGAGGAAGGTTAGAAATCAGCCTACAACTACAAGGGGGGAACTTGTCAATGATCTCAAGGCAGCTGGGACCACTGTCACCACGAAAACCATTGGTAACACATTACGACATAACGGATTGCAATCCTGCAGTGCCCGCAAGGTCCCCCTGCTCCGGAAGGCACATGTGACGGCCCGTCTGAAGTTTGCCAGTGAACACCTGGATGATGCCGAGAGTGATTGGGAGAAGGTGCTGTGGTCAGATGAGACAAAAATTGAGCTCTTTGGCATGAACTCAACTCGCCGTGTTTGGAGGAAGAGAAATGCTGCCTATGACCCAAAGAACACCGTCCCCACTGTCAAGCATGGAGGTGGAAATGTTATGTTTTGGGGGTGTTTCTCTGCTAAGGGCACAGGACTACTTCACCGCATCAATGGGAGAATGGATGGGGCCATGTACCGTACAATTCTGAGTGACAACCTCCTTCCCTCCGCCAGGGCCTTAAAAATGGGTCGTGGCTGGGTCTTCCAGCACGACAATGACCCAAAACATACAGCCAAGGCAACAAAGGAGTGGCTCAGGAAGAAGCACATTAGGGTCATGGAGTGGCCTAGCCAGTCACCAGACCTTAATCCCATTGAAAACTTATGGAGGGAGCTGAAGCTGCGAGTTGCCAAGCGACAGCCCAGAACTCTTAATGATTTAGAGATGATCTGCAAAGAGGAGTGGACCAAAATTCCTCCTGACATGTGTGCAAACCTCATCATCAACTACAGAAGACGTCTGACCGCTGTGCTTGCCAACAAGGGTTTTGCCACCAAGTATTAGGTCTTGTTTGCCAGAGGGATTAAATACTTATTTCCCTCTGCAGAATGCAAATAAATTCATATACTTTCCACAATGTGATTTTCCGGATTTAATTTGTGATGTGCTATCTCTCACTGTTACCAATAACCTACCCTTCAATTATGGGCTGCTCATGTCTTTGTCAGTGGGCAAACTTACAAAATCAGCAAGGGATCAAATACTTATTTCCCCCACTGTATGCTAAAAATTAGCACACGCTAATGCTAGAGACACACGTGGAGGGGCATAATCGAATGGGGATGCCCATCTCTAAGGGTGCCCATCTCTATGGACGTCCCGGCGAAGGGGCGGGGAAACTCGTATTATCGAAACAAGATGGGCGTCCATCTTTTGTTTTGATAATACGGTCGGGGACGCCCAAATCACAGCATTTAGGTTGACCTTAGAGATGGTCGACCTAAATGTTGAGATGGTTGACCTTAGAGATGGTTGTACCTGGTTTCCGGCCATAATGGAAACCGAGGATGCCCATCTCAAAAACGACCAAATATAAGCCCTTTGCTCGTGGGAGGAGCCAGCACTCATAGTGCACTGGTCCCCCTCACATGCCAGGACACCAATCGGGCACCCTAGAGGGCACTGCAGTGGACTTCACAAATTGCTCCCAGGTGCATAGCTCCCTTACCTTGGGTGCTGAGCCCCCCAGCCCCCCCCCCCCAAAATCCACTTCTCACAACTGTACACCACTACCATAGCCCTAAGGGGTGAAGGGGGGCACCTAGATGTGGGTACAGTGGGTTTCAGGTGGGTTTTGAAGGGCTCACATTTACCACCACAAATGTAACAGGTAGGGGGGGATGGGCCTGGGTCCGCCTGCCTGAAGTGCACTGCACTCACTAAAAACTGCTCCAGGGACCTGCATACTGCTGGCATGGAGCTGGCTATGACATTTGAGGCTGGCATAGAGGCTGGCAAAAATGTTTTTAAATTTTGTTTTTGGGTGGCAGGGGGTTGGTGACCACTGGGGGAGTAAGGGGAGGTCATCCACGATTCCCTCCGGTGTTCATCTGGTCAGTTCGGGCACCTTTTCGAGGCTTGGTCGTGAAAAAAAAGGGACCAAGTAAAGTCGGCCAAATGCTCGTCAGGGACGCCCTTCTTTTTTCCATTATCAGCCGAGGACGCCCATCTCTTAATCACGCCCCAGTCCCCCCTTTGGTATGGTACTGACACACCCCCGTGAACTTTGGTTGTCCCCGCGATGGAAAGCAGTTGAGGGCGCCCAAAATCAGTTTTTGATTATGCCGATTTGTGCGACCCTGAGAGAAGGACGCCCATCTCCCGATTTGTGTCGGAAGATGGGCGCCCTTCTTTTTCGAAAATTTCCCTGATAGGAATATATGGGTGTCTCTAGCATTAGCACACTCTAAAAAGTTAGCATGTCTACAGCATGGCTTAGTAAACAGGGCCCAAAATGTTTTATTGTGCATTGTGTTGGCATTGTAATGTATTAATATTACTTTGTATTGTTATTTGAATATTTTTAATGCTGTAATTGTTTATTGCTCATGTTTGATTTATTCTTACTGTACACTGCCTTGAGTAAATTCCTTCAAAAAGATGGTGAATAAATCCTAATAAATAAATAAATAAATAATAAATAATGAGAGAGAGAGAGGGCTGTTCTAGGGTGTAGACCCAACAACACTGAACATAGAATCTCGAAAGACTTCCCCCCAGAGTCTGCTAACTGGATATAGTTCGGACAGGAAAGAGGCTGTTCTTACTTTATCCAGTTAGTTATCCGGATATGGGCTGACTATCTTATCTGAATATTTAGCAATGGCCACTATCTGGATACTTGAGCCAAATATCCAGATTTAATTCAGTTGCAGCAGCTGGCATTAAAAAATAAAAAAAATACAACACAGATCACACTGGCTGAATATTGACCCTTCTGTTTTTTGTGTGTCATCTGTTGGCAGAAGACCAATCAGATATTGCCTGCAGGCCCAAATTCATCTTATTCAAGGCCTCAGCCTGATCACCCCTAAACAGGAAAATCAGTTGCATGTCGACTGCATACAAAATTCTTAAAAAGAAAACCTTTACTCAAGCCAGTGCACCACAAGTAGGTATAAAAGACTTTTGCAATTACTTGATTTAAATGGTTCTATCATATCTCCTCTCTCTCACCTATCTTCAGAAGAATACACAGGGCTTCTGTTCTTAGCTGTTTGTAAATTGTAAATTTAAGTGTATATTTTCCTGCTAATTAGGGTTTTTGAGCGTACAAAAAATAAATCAGTGTTTAGTGGTATTTTTGCAGCACTGGTACTATTATGGAGGAGTAGCCTAGTGGTTAGAGCACAGGTCTTGACATCCCGAGGTGGCTGGTTCAAATCCCCTGCTCTCCTTGGATGCACTGGGCAGGTGCTGCCATTTTGCAGGCAGCGCCAATGGAAGAGGAGGGAGGCCACCTCCCTCCTCCAACTTATGGTAAGGGGATGGGGAAGGGCCACCTCCCTCCTCCAACTTACAGTAGGGGGAGACCCACCGGATCTCTAGCCCCCCCAGAACCTGTGTTGGGGGACCAGAGGTCCACTGGACCTCCGGCCCCCTGTTGCTGGGGGGGTCAGGTCAGGATTCCTGCAGGGAATGTTGCATTGGGAGGAATGGGGGCCTGCTAGCATGCAAATGCATGCATACAAGCTCCGAGCTGGCATAGGGTTTGCCGCGGCCAGTGAGCCAACCTTTGGTGTACTGTTCGCTGATCATTGGGGATGAATAGGTTTAGCCCTGTTTTGCATGCATTTACATGCTAGTTGCATTCAGAGCCCGCAAGCATGTTGTTTCACGTGCTCAGGGGCTCTGATCATGGGGCGGTAGCAAACACAGTTGCTAGTATGGCGCTAACAGCCTCTAGCGCCTGTGTTTGCTTCTGATCATAGGCCCATTAGTGAAAAACGGTATATTCACAATTGGTCTAAAATTAGTCATCTGAGATAAGTCAGAACTGGCTACTTTTGGAATAGGAGTTAATGCAATCTTCTCCATAGATTGGAAGAACCAGCCTAAACCTAAAATCAAATTAACAAATAGAACTAACCAAGTAAACAATTCTTTAGGAGGATCATTCAGCAAAAGAGAAGGACAACTGTCCAAAGGACAAATAGTAGTTGATGACCATTTCACCAAAGGCTATATGTCCTGAACAGAGACTGATTCAAATGAAGACCATTTTCTGTTGACAAGAATGCCTGATAAGTTATCATCCTTCTAATTATCTCTACAACAATCAAAACTGACAGTTGGCTCAAAAGATTAGTGAATTTTCTCAACTTTATTAGGAAAATAATATGCAAGGGTATCAGCAGAAGGTTGAACTTCATTTTGGGATTTAAATGAAGAAGATGGAGTAGTAAATTGATTCATTAATCCAAATAATTATTTTAAATTGGGCTGATCAATCCCTACTAACTTTGAATAATAAGTCTTTTTAGCATTATTCACCTGTCATTTATATAATCTGAACAATTGATTCCATTTATCTTTCAATGTAATATCCTTTGACTTGCGCCAAGCACACTCAATTTTCCGACATTCCCTTTTCAACAACAACAAATTATCTGAGAACCAGGGAGTGCTACTTGATCTAGAAAATTTCATAGTTCATACAGGCGCTATGATATCTAAAACATGTGATGGTAAACACCAGGCCCAATACAATAAACACCAGGCCCAATATTCAAAGGGATTTAACTGGGCTGGAGAGGCGCTCCTGCCTGGTTAAATCCCACTGAGCTGGCCAGTCGTCAACATTCATCCAATCTTAACTGGCTAGTATCATTGAATATCAGCTCTAACCAGTCATTTCCAAACTGGTTGGGGTGGTCTGTGGGCAGAATTTGGGCGGCGCACGACTTAGCCGGTTAGCAGGTTGAAGTTAGGACAGAAAAAAAGCTGTCCTAACTTTCTCTGCCAAGTTAACCAGGCACAGACTGAGCACCTTTCACAAATATGTAAGAATTTTTGGTCTTTTTGATGTATATTGTTTATATAGAAAATTCCTATTGTGGTAATGTATTTACTGGATGGAGGGAACTATATATATTGTGAAAGATCCGTCCCTCCTCCAGGGGTTCTCAGGATCCCGTCTCTTTCTTTGGAGACTCCGGCTATGGGCCAAGCTTCATGCCCGGCCCCATAACCCACTGTAATCCACAGGGCACGACTCGGGTAACCAATAATTCCAAAAGAGAAACCAGCAAGTTTTTATTTCCTTGGTGCTCACAATCCAGCAGTTCAAAATAAAACAGGGACAACAACACAGCCCCCACTGTTTTTCCTCTTCAATGGAATCAGCACAGCAGGGCAAAAAGAAACATAAACCCCACTGCTTCCAGAACTCAGTTCGTTCCCCTTAACCAGTCCTACAGCCTAGCGCTTCCCCCCACTGGGGGAGTGTCTGCAGGCTACAGCTCAAAAAAGGCAAAACCACTGCTACACGTCTTCCCCAGGTGCAATGGCAAACAATTAAAAAAAACATCTTCCTTTCTCTTTGAGTAGTCCACACAAGAAAAAACAATAATCCCTCCCCAAACAACACACTTTTCACTCTAAGTAGTTCAGCAGCACACAGTTCAAAACAGCTTGAACTCTCTGGGGAGATACAAGGGTCCCACCCTTTCTGGGTCACACTTTCACTATCACTGACCCTCCTCCTGCATGACTCTTTTCTTCCCCCTTTCAGTCCAGCTGCCATACCAAGAAGTCACCTGCTTCCTCAGCTTTTTCCCCAATGATTGAGCCCATGCTGCTATGTCCATGGGTTCCTCCAGGCTCTCCCCCTTCTCTCTCTCTCCAGCCTCTTGCCACTCCATGGTTTCCTCGTCCCACCCTTTTCTCAGCTGTTCCTCCTCCTCCTGATTAACCCCAGGGGACACCTGCCTTGCCTTGTCATGGTTCTCCCCTGAAGGCTGCTGGGGAGGATAGTTTTTATACCAGGGTTTTCCCCGGGGCTGATGGGTATTGTAGTTCTTTTCCAGCCTCCGTTTTTCAGTGGGAAGAAACCCTTTTCTTTTCTTCCTCTGCGGAAGTAGCACAGGCAAGGCTCTGTTCTGTCTCCCTTTCCTCTGGACCCTCTTCACTTCTTCTTCTTCCACTTCCATTTTATCCACCCCCCTTGTCCTCCTCTTCACAATATATATATTCACAATATATATATATATATATATATATATATATATATATACAGTATATAAATGTTTCTTTTATATTTTTGTGTTGAACAGTATGAATATTGGCCAGTGCACAGTTAACTTCTGGGTGACGGCAGATACCTGGATATTCAATGCTGGGAGCTGAATATTTGGAGTTATTTCAGCCTGCAACTGTGAGCAGCTTACAAGCTATTTACTGCCATGGGCTAAGTATTGGGCCCAACTACTTTAATTTTTTGCATTGGGTTTTTTTAAATTACAGTTTATTGGTTAGAATCTAAAAGACATATGCCTATTTAGATTCTCTGTCCCCATATGCTTTATGATGTAATGCAATGCAATGTAATGTAATACGACTCTTGTATCCCGTCAACTCCCACTGAAGTGGTTCAGAGCCCACTGACCATTTTAGTAGTCAGCTTCTGGATCAACCCCATCCTGTTTAAATTCTTTTCAAGCTATGGTTTCCAGAATTGTACATAGTACTCTAAATGAGGTGTCACTAGAAACTTATGCAAATAAACTATCACTATCATTTATTGAATTTATGTAGATAATACAAAAATCAAATCTTGCCCAGAAACCAGTGTAACAATACCACAGAAAAACTATACACAGATAAAGAAAACAACAAACAACAATCAAGCAATATCACCCATGTATTATCAACCCCCTATTAAGCCCACAATACTAGAGGGGAACAATCCAAGCAGAAATAGATACTGAAGTACAAGATTCTTAATCAGAAATAGAAGAAAAAGAAGGTGGAGATTATATTACCATTTGACACTTACAATATTACCCTGAGGTAATTACCATCTCTCAGTTTCAGTTTACTTGTCAACATCCTTTTCTGTAGCCCTGTTGGATCTTTTCATTCTGCATGACCCTGTGTAAGTAGCAGAATCTCCACAATGTACCCTCCATGTACACCCATATGGAATATTCTGCTCTTGTTCTGGCCTGTGTTCTTCTATAATCATGGGGGATGGGCCAGCCTGACACTCATAGGGCAGTGGGTGTATCCTCCTGTGATTTTGGAGAGAAAGGAGTCCAGGAAAGCAGGAGAGGCTGTAGAAGTTCAAAATGGGGCCCAGGCACAACCTGGGATGAAGCTTTCTTGATGGCTGGCTAGATCACTAGCTGGGAGTGCTTCTACTCCATAAGTCAGCCAGGTTTAACCCAAAGATGCAAGCTTAACTAAAGAAAGAGAGAAGATCAAGATCAAGATCCAAGATGAATGTGACTGGTGGATAAGTCATTTGGATCTGGAACCAGAGGAAAAAGTGCCTAGGGTCCAGATACCTGTAGGAGAAAAGTACCTCAGTGCAATGAGTGAGGACTAATAATACAACGTATCATTGTTATAGCACTGTTAGATGTATGTAACACTATACATTGATGAGAAGTATTTAGGTACAATATATTCCTGCCCAAAACAGCTTGCAATCCAACCGGGTACCCAAGACAAATGGAAGATAATGCGACTTGCCAAAATCTTCAGTGAATCTTCTGGCCAGATCTATGGACTTTTATTTAGTTCTTATCCTTCTTCGACTGTCTGCTGCTTTTGACCCTGTTATCACCACCTAATCCTTGATATTCTCTCCTCACATGGATTTGGGGATACTGTTCTGTCTTGGTTTTCTTCTTATCGCTCCCATCACACTTTTAGTATATGCTCTAGGGCTATGGTAATGGTGTACAGCTGTGGGGAGTGGGTTTTGGGGGGGTTGGGGGGCTCAGCACACAAGGTAAGGGAGCTATGCACCTGGAAGCAATTTATGAAGTCCACTGCAGTGCCCCTAGGGTGCTCGGTTGGTGTCCTGGCATGTCAGGGGGACCAGTGCACTACGAATGCTGGCTCCTCCCACGACCAAATGACTTGCATTTGGTCGTTTCTGAGATGGGCATCCTCGGTTTCCATTATCGGCGAAAATCGGGAACGACCATCTCTAAGGATGACCATCTCTAAGGTCAACCTAAATTTCACGATCTGGGCATCCCCGACTGTATTATCGAAACGAAAGATGGATGCCCATCTTGTTTCGATAATACAGGTTTCCCCACCCCTTCACCAGGACGTCCTGCGAGGACATCCTCAGGAAAACTTGGGCGCCCCTTTCGATTATGCCCCTCTCTGTCTCTTAGGAGTTGTGCACCTCTAGTAGGGCTATAGTATTGCTGAATTTGAACTGTGGCTCCCCATTGCTCTAATCACTAGGCCACTTCCTTTCTCACAAAAAGCTTGAGTAATATCAACTTTCATCTGCCTTCCCTCCTCCAGAGCACATCCCTCTTCACAAGTGAAAAACCCAGAGCTGTGCTTGAAAGGACCTGTCTCCCAAGTTCATCTCTTACCTTTTTGATAGTTTTTCTTACATATAATACTTGCCTCATTGTTTTACAATACTAGTGTCAGACCTTTTTCTTTTTATGCGAGACCTCAAGGGCTACTCTCACCTCTTTGTGATATCTCCACTACATAAGCTAATACTTCCATTTTACCCAGTTTACCACTGGCCATGACAGTTCTTCCTTAAGTGGAAGAGAGCAATTTTGCTTGTTTTTAGTTTCTTCCTTTATATGGCATATGGCACAAGCTGTCCATGCAGTGCAAATTTCAGGTTCCTGTACAGCCTGGCTGTAACCTCTGCGAAGGCAGAGAAAATCCACTGAGCGAGAGCGCTGAGGGGGAGCTAAATGCACAGAAGAGTTAACAGGGAGATTCTGCGTATAGGCATTAACGCACCAGCATTGTGATAATGACAGCTCTTTAAAGGAACGTGCCTATTAGCGGTTCATTGCCTTAGTATTTGCTGAAATGCCAGCAACTGTGACTAAAGCTTTGCGATTCTGTCTCCAGCGTCTGAGTAACAAAAGGCTGTGCAGTATTAACCGGCCTTAAGCACTTAGGGGAGTGGCTGTATATGAGGACTGTCAAACCAACTACGGCACTTCCAATGCTACAAATTGTTTAAATGACACGAATAGCTGGCTATACATTTCCTTAGTGAGCTGTTTAATATAGAACAGATCATCAGTGAACTAGACGGATTACAGCCCTGCTGGCTGCTTTCCATGCTATTATATGATGTATTTGCACTGGTGTATAATTTAGAACTTCATTTGTGCACTGGCTTTGATTCTGTTCTCGCTCATAACCAGGTCAACTGTTTCAGCTCCCACCTTCTGGGGTAAGTGCTTGTTTATTCTGCTGCTCCAAATGGAATTAGGGATTTCTGTATGAGAAGGAGGGAACATTTGAAAACAATCAGACCACTGGTTCAGCAAAGGCCCTTGCTGAGCATCACTGACATGCTGTAGGTCTGAGGCATTCTGGTTGTCTTCCTTTCAATGGCACAGAAATCATGGTCTTAGGATCTGACAAACAAGGCAGCCACCCAGAGTCCCACACTATAGGATGCCCCGGTATTTAGCAACAAATGTTTTTGGGGTATGAAATATTTGCAAGAAAGTGGCTATATATGTATTTTAACCTAACCTAACACTGGGGTAACTCTATGTCCTGGTTTCAAGATATAAACCTATAACATATATAGAAACCGTTGAATATTTCTCATTTGTCTATTTTTTTTAATTGTGTTTTACTATGCTGTGACCCAAATATACTGTGCTTAATTATTATAAAAGTGCTCAGTAAAGTGCATATTACTCAGGCGAGTCAACTGGAAAAGTAATATGTCTCAATAAACATCATCGCACTTGCACCTTCCCTCACCTCCTGTAGCTTATATGCTAAGTTTAACGCTACTATAATTTTAAAAACACTTAGCTGCAGGCAGGAGCAGTGAGATGTAATCCCTCTATAGCCAGTTGTGATTCCATCTCCGCCCAGGTACTTCGTGGCAAAGTGAAAGTGAAATTAAAATATCAAGTCCATGTCACTATCTTTAAAACGGCTTACACTTGACACTTCTTCCAATCTTAATAATAATATTATTCCTAAGCAGTGCTTTAGGTAGCTTGGACATGGTTGGATGTGTGATGGTCCCTTTCCTCTAGGATATACATATTGAAGACTACAAATCTCATATGTCTTTTGCCACAAACCACATATCATTTTTGTCACCTTCCTTTGAGCTGTCTCAAGTCTTTTGATGTCCTTTGCAAGATATGCCTCAAAACTGAACACAATACTCCAAATGAGGCCTCACTAATGACTTGTACAGAAGCATTAACAGTTCCTTTCTTCTACTTGATATGCAACCTAGCATCCTTCTCACCTTGACACATTGTTTCATTGTCTTAAGAAACTCTGACACTATCACCCCAAGGTCCCTCCAGTCTATGCTTATCAGTCTATCACCCCCTTGCAAATACAACTCTTTTGGGTTTCTACACTGCATATGCATCACTCTACACTTCTTTGCATTAAATATTAACTGCCAGACATTAGACCATTCTTCTAATCTTTCTCGATCACTTTTCATGTAGTCCTTTCCCTCCAGTGTAGCCGCTCTGTTGTAAATCTTTTGTTCACAAAAAGGTAAACTTTCCCTTCTGACCCTTCAGCAATGTCACTCACAAATATATTGAATAGAATCAGCCCAAAGACTGATCCTTTTGGAACTCCGCTACTCACCTTTCTTTCCTCCAAGTGAATTCCATTCACTAACAAGGCTTAATTTGTGCTGAAACAGGGTGGAACGGCATTCTGGCACTTCTTAAGCATCAGGAAGTGATGTTATTGCCCATCTTCCCGCCTGCCAAAGTATTTTCTCTCTGTCTCCCACCCTCACCCATCGACTACATACTCTTAGACTTGTTCATATCATTTCTTGGGTTTTTTTTCTTTCCTTATTTTTTTAACCCTTTTTCTCTCTCATGATATGGGCTGCTTTATACTTATCTGATCTGATGATATTTTAGACTGAGCTGTTCTATAGAACTCTATTTATCCCAAAACAAACAAATTAAACTACTTACTTATTATGTTCCTGCCAAAACTTCTCCATATGTAAAGAATCATTAAAATATATATATATTGAATACCTTGATGTGATGTAACTCAAAATTATAAACATCTGAGTTTCAGAGCATGGCTTTTTGATCAGTTTGTGTACAAAAATCTACCATTTACATTTCTAAAGTCTCATAAGATGCTCTTTTTAACATTTTCTGTTGTGAAAAGGCTTTTTCTGCTGTGCGTGCCAACAAATATTGTGCTTTTATTAGTGGTGCTATACATTATTTATAAAAGGCTCTATGTTCAGTGTCTCTTTTATAAATTACTATAGCATCCATAAATGTAAACATCTCTTTTCCAACCTAGATGACCTATAAAGAATTATCAAGTTCAATGCAGTTTATCTGTATAATTTGTTTCATTTATGTTAATTTCTTGAGACATTTGCTGAACAACTTTAATTGAAGATAAAATATAATTGAAATGATTTTCTTCCTATTTATCAATAGAGTGTCTATGCCCTTACATCTGTAGGCAGTGTAAGAAAGTACAAGGGCTGTTTATTAAAGCATAGGTAAGTTTGTTTTTTCAATTAACCTGTGTGTCAGCTGCAAAACCTAATGCTCAGTAAATGCAAAGCCTGTGCAGTAAATGCAGGAGGGATGGGGCAACATCTGCCCTGCATCTACCACACAGAGCTGACACCACACAGGCACTGTGCTACCTGCTTAACACAGCTTAATAAAAGGACTCCTATGTGAGCTATGTTTCACATGCCCTCCTTCCCAGGAGCACTTCCTCTAAAACTGCTCTAAAATTCCTCTAAAATTACTATTGGTCCATGGTTTGGAATATTGGCCTTCAAAATAGCAAATGAGAAGCAAGGTGAAGTAGTAGACTGTATAACCTATGTGATAGGGTTGTGTTCAAACCAAGGAATTCACCAAGGAATGGGTGAGATCAAGAAAAACCACACATAATGGACCCTGTCTTGGGGTACAGTTTATAAAGAAATATTTTGGGGATGGAAAAAGTACCTGGTTCTGCTAGTAGATATCAGGGTTTTAAGAGAAAACATGGAAGTTGGGGCGCTTAACATAGTAAATGATGGCAGATAAAGACCTGTATGGTCCATCCAGTCTGCCCAACAAGATAAACTCATTTTACATGGTATGTGATACTTTATACTCGAGTTCGATTTGTCCTTGCCATTCTCAGTGCTTGAAAGCAGGATTTCTTGGAAAATGAGGGAGAGGAGATGTCTTTAAGCCAGGGGTTCTCAACCCAGTTCCCAGGACACACCCAGCCAATCAGGTTTTCAGGATACCCACAATGAATATGCATGAGATTGATTTGCATGCACTGCCTCCATTATATGCAAATCTATCTCAAGCATGTTCATTATGGGTATCCTGAAAACCCGACTGGCTAGATATGTACTGAGGACTAGGTTGAGAACAACTGCTGTAAGCTAAGAGTAAGACAGAGAGCAATATCCATTGATTCCTTCCATGGCTGAAAAGAGGAGACATATAGTTCAATGAGTTGCAAGACCAAAGGCAACATGGTTTGACCAAAGGCAATCATGCCAAACAAAACTGATTGATCTCTTTGACTGGATGACCAGAGAACTAGATCGAGGAATACGCTGAACGTGGTGTCCTTGGATTTCAGCAAAGCCTTTCATGCTGTTCCTCATAGGAGACTCATGAATAAACTGAGCAGCCTAAAGTTAGAACCCAAGATGGTGAACTGGATTAGAAACTTGGCTGATCAAAATATGACAGAGGGTAGTGGTGAATGGAATGCACTTGGAGGAAGAATGGTGAATAGTGGAGTCTCAAGGATTGGTCCTGAGGCTGATTCTGTTCTATATCTACGTGAATGATATTGCTAAAAGATTAGTAGGAAAAGTTTACCTTCTTACAGATGACACAAAGATTTGCAACAGAGTATACACTCCAGGGGGAGTAAACAATATAAGAAGTAGTCTACAAAAATTAGATGAATGGTCTAATATTTGGGAGCTAAGAATAAATGTGATGAAATGCAGAGTGATGCACATGGGGTATAGAAATCCAAAGGAGATTTATATAATAGGGTTCGAGAAGCCGATTTGCACAGTCCAGGATAGAGACCTCAGAGTGGTAGTGTCTGAAGATCTCAAGGTGGCAAAACAATGCGACAAGGCAGTGGCAAGGCTAGAAGGATGCTTGGCTGCATAGAGAGACATAACCAGCAGGAAGGAGGAAGTGATAATTCTACTATACAGGTCATTGATAAGGTCTCATTTGGAGTAGTGTTCAGTTTTGGAGAGTGTATCTTGCTAAGAATATAAAATGACTCGAAGTGGTTCAGAGAAAAGCAACCAAAATGGTATGGAGTCTGCCAGAAAATGTATGAGGAGAGACTTGAAGACCTGAATGTGTACACGATGTAGTTGAAGGATTTTAAGGAACACACACACCTTTTCCAAAGACAGAAAGCTATAGAAACAGAGGGCATGAAATGAAGCTGAAAGAATGAAAATGTTAAATTAACATCAGGAAATATTTCTTCACGGAAAGGGTGGTGGATGCTTGGAATGCCCTCCCAGTGGAGATGGTAAGGACATTCAAAAGTGAAGAATTCAAAAAGGCATGGGATAAACACAGAAGATCTATGTTTCTACTCAAAGCAAACATTTACTGACTTTCTCATTCTAGAAACGCATAGAGGGTGCTAACTTGCATGGAGCAGCAGTTACAATCCTAAAAAAAAAAGAGGGGTAACCTCCACAGACTAACAGTTAAAACACTAACTAGCCTACTGGGTATACTGGATGACTATGCTGGTTTTATCTGCCATCATTTAATATGTTGACTACCTCATTTGGTTCTAACATTAAAAGCACGTCTTCCAAACCTGTTGGAAAATAAGAGGAAAGAATTGTACCAGAAGGCCTAGAAGATCAAGAGGATCATTCATTATTTAAGTAGGTATCTGTGGCTATGGGGCTCATTTTCAAAGCATTTAGACTTACAAACTTCCATAAGTTACTATCCAGCTTATAATCGAAAGACAAAAACGCCTATATTGCGACCTAAATCAGGAGATAGGTGTTCATCTCCCAAAAACGAATAAATCAATATAATGGAAACCAAAGTTTCAGTGCGTCCATGTCGCTTCTACGTTTACTTAAAAACGCCCAAATAAGGGGCTTGTTGGGGGCGTGTTAGGGGCGCTGATACGACGTGGACGTGTACAACGTATAACGGATATCGAAATGGCTCTGGTTGAGCGCGAAGACGGGCGTAATATGTTGGACCCGAAATAAAAGCGACCAGAGCAAGAGGGAAATCGTCTTTAGACCCATTACCGATTGTGTGTAGTTGGAGAGTGGCGAAATCGTTGGTGGAAGAGCTGAATTGGTGGTTGCAGAGAGAAAGCTGAGCGTGCTGAGTACCTGTGACGTTCGTCTGTGTGCCCTGCCTCTTTTGTGACTTACCCTTTGACCTTTCCCTACTCCTACTCCTTTGCTCCATCGCCCTCTTCCCCTCCCCCTATCCCTCCCCATTCACTGTTCCCACGTGTATACTCTATTCCCTGACCTCCGATTGTCTCTGTGTTCCTGTACTGTTTGGCGAGTGAGTGGCCAGAGGGCGTGGTGGCTGGAAGTGAGGGATCTGTGTGTGTTGGTGTTTGACTACTAGTCCTAATACTTGCACTGGTGGTGGGGATATGGATGCACTTAATGCACTTGTGGCATGCATGCTACACGAAAAGGCCACCCACCGCAGGAGGTATTCACGGCCCCGAGTGTTTAGGCCCCGCACCACCTTCCTACAACTCACTGACCAGCATGCAGTGTCTAACAAGGTTCAGGTTTGATAGGGACACCATTCTTCAGCTGTGTGAGCAGCTGAAACCCCTCCTTCAGCCCCAGACACGTAGGAATAACCCCATCCCTGCGCACCTCAAAATCACTTCCTCTCTCTCTGTCCTGGCCACTGGGAGTTTTCAATCAGTATTAGCTGCTAACACAGGGCTCACCCAGGCTTCTATTTCACACTGTCTCACCCAGTTCCTGGATGCCTTTCTAACTCACACCTCACACTATATCACTTTCCCCACCACCCCCCAGGCCCTGCACAACAACATGGCTGCCTTCTATGCTCTTGCTAGATTCCCCTCGGTCATCAGTGTGATAGACTGCACACACGTAGCCCTCAGAACCCCCTGGCCACACGAAGCCACCTACAGAAATAGGAAGGCATTTCATTCTATGAACATGCAAGTTGTATGTGATGCCCAGGGGGAGATATTAGACGTGTGTGCCAGGTACCCCGGGTCCACCCACGATGCCTACATCCTACAGCATTCGGGCATCTTCCGCAGGTTCAAGCGAGGGGAGTTCATTCGTGGATGGCTACTAGGTAAGTGCAACATGCATGTACCCATACTATACCTCCTCCACTGGGCAACCCTCCGCCCTGGCTTCTTCCACCTCACTCCACAACCCACTATCCAAATCCCCCCTCCCCCCCGTACCTGCTCCATGCAATACACACTCATCTATCTCATTCTGCTTTTCTCCAAAGGTGACCGAGGCTACCCGCAGAGGACATGGCTCATGACCCCCCTGATCCACCCACAACCAGGGGCAGAAGAAACCTACAACAGGAGACATCGCAGCACCCGGGGGATCATTGAGCGGACCTTTGGTTTGTTGAAAAAACGGTTCCGCTGTCTGGACCGGTCTGGAGGAGAGCTGCTCTACAGTCCAGAAAAGGTGGCCAAGATCTTTGTGGCGTGCTGCATGTTGCACAATTTGACCCAGCGCAGAGGACAGCCTCTCCCAGAGGAGCCACAGCCACCACCAGAAGAGGCCCCAGATGACCAGGAAGAGGAGCCCCCTCCACCCCCAGCCCACAGAGCAGAGCTCAATGCTTACCAGCTTGGCGTAAGAGCAAGACAAAGACTCATTGAAACAAGTTTTAGGTGAAAGTAAGTGTACATTTATTGATTTATATTAAGTGCATGTGTTCCTGTGTTCACCCCCACCACCACCACCCCCTCCCACCCCCACCACCCCCCTCCCACCAACCCTCACCCTACAGCATGTGCTATCACTTTCCCCTGCCCTTCCCCCGTCCCTCCTACCCCTCCCACGGCCTTCCTTTGCAGCTGGTGCTGCACGGGAAGTCTGTTCAGACTCTTCAGAGGTGCTGCTCCCAGTGTCCTCCTCCGTATCCCCACAGCAGCCTGCGGCTTCGGCTGCACTGTGGAAATCTGGCCACCTTGTTGGCTGTAGGCTGGCCACATGACCCAGAATGGGAGCAGGTTTGGTGGGTGCTGCAGGAATGGGTGCGGAGGTGGATGATCGCAACGCCCACCTCTTAGCTGGTGGTTGGTGGTCAGTGGAGGAGGAAGTTGATGGCAGGGCCTGCTCCAGCAGCACGGCTGGAGTAGGTGCTGTGACCTGAGGGCGCAGGCGTTCGATGTTCTGCTCCAGCCGTTTGAGTTGCTGGAGCACCTCCTGGTGGGCTAGGTGTTGTGCGTGCAGCACCTCCTGGTGGCCTTCGCGTTGCGCCCGGAGGAGTTCCTGGTGGGCTTGCTGCTGTGCCTCCAGTGCTTGCCGCTGCAGGTCTAGCTTCTGCTGCCGGTACTTCTCCAAGCGCATGTTGTGGCGTAACAACTCTGTGGCCAGCCGCAGGAGTTGCCTCCTTTGGCCGGATGGCCTCTGGCGAGGAGCTGGCCCCCTATATGCATCCTCCTCCTCCTCACCAAAGTCTTCCGGTGCTGGAGGTGCGGCCTCTGCTGGTGGTG
The DNA here is from genome assembly GCF_901765095.1 of Microcaecilia unicolor. Classification (NCBI taxonomy): domain Eukaryota; kingdom Metazoa; phylum Chordata; class Amphibia; order Gymnophiona; family Siphonopidae; genus Microcaecilia; species Microcaecilia unicolor. The sequence goes on along the minus strand of NC_044034.1, from coordinate 294,324,558 downwards.
CTGGTGGAGGATGAGCCTGTACTGCAGGTTCTGCTGCTGCAGGTGGTGGAGGCAGAGGCTGGACTGGTGCAGGTGGTGGAGGCAGAGGCTGGACGGCTGGTGCTGCAGGTGGTGAAGGCAGAGGCTGGACAGCTGGTGCTGCAGGGGGTGGAGGCAGAGGCTGGATTGCTGGTGCTGCAGGTGGTGGAGGCAGAGGCTGGACTGCTGGTGCTGCAGGGGGTGGAGGCAGAGGCTGGACTGCTGGTGTAGGGCGTTGGCCTTGCAGGCCACTAGGGCCAGCCTCCTCTGAGTCACCACCTGTATAGCACAAGAGTGAGGAACTGTGTTGGTGCAAATAACCCACTTTTGTCTTTCAGCATTCATATACATTGGCATATCCCCCAACCTAATGACCCAGCAAAGAGACGGTGAGGAGGAATGGAATTGACACCGGTGCGAAAGAGAAAGCCCCACAGGCAGCTAGGTAGAGGTGGTGGACGATCAGCCAAGAGAAGGACACCGCTCACAACGTTTTGGACAAGCTGTTTGTTCTATAATTGTTACCTTGAAGAACATTTCAGCATGTGTTGTGTTACTACTGACTTGCTAGACTGCATAGAACAGCTTTATGACCCCCATTACAGGCTCCTTCAGTTGAATGCATGTGGGCCACACTCACTAGCACACAGAGGTGACAGAAGGAAATAGGCAGTTTGGTGATGGGAAAATAGGAGGGAGTAGTAGGGAAGGAAGGCCCCCAAAGTTGTGCCACAGTAGTAACCTACACACACCCATAGGAGCCAACTGAAAAGTATTATTGGGGGGTGCAAAGCCCAGTGCACAAAACTCCTCCCTGCACAGCTACATGATCTTTCCTCAATATTGGGGCTGCTCAAACACCCACAGCACCCACCCAGTCTGCTCCTATAACACACATGAACACTACCAGTACTCAAATAGAGCTTACAATTAAATTAAGATGCGCACACAGGACAAGTAGGAGGAAAGCCAATGACAACGGTAGGGATAGGGAGTAAGGGTACAGAGCAAGTGAGTAGAGGTTAGCAGGTCACAACACCATCATAAAGGTGGCCTGTTATTGTACATAAAGACAGCCACAGACACTCCCCCACACCTCCCTCCTCCTGCCCCCCACTCCTCACCTCCCTCCCCCTGGCCCCAACTTCTATAACACATGTGTACTGCAGCACAACAGATACCCCAACTTCATAATGAAAAACCTACCTGAGTCCTCAGCCTGGGCCGAGGTGTCGAGGGAGCCAATCCCGTGGATGCCCTCCTGGGGTAGGAGGGAGTGCACCATCAGCTCCATGGGGGTGAGGTTGGCTGTGTCATGTCCTGGGGGATTGGCCCCCGCCTTCCTCCTGACATCCCTCCTCAGCTTCTGCCACTTTAGCTTACAGTCCTCCACGTCTCTCCCACATGTATGCTTGTAAAACTACTTTATATGTGTTATCATTACCATGTTATAAAGTATGGTATACGTTTAATTGGTATCATGTTTCCACTATTCGGATGTGTTGTAAGCCACATAAAGGCTGCAAAGAGGGATTGGAAATGTGGCGTTCACAGGCAAGATATACATAAATAACGAAATACATTCTTGTAGGGATGTGGGAATGGTCGTCCTTTCAATAACATACATTTTATTAGTGATATTGTGCATATTCCTATATTACTCATTATCCTTGCATGCACACTCCAGTTACTGGTGGTAACATTGATGACGGAGCTGTTATATGTGTAGGTACAGGAGGGGGGGTGGGCCATAACCTTACCTTTCAAGCCTGTCCCTAATACGGGACCAGGCTCGCATGGCCTGGAGCCTGGGGGGCAGGTGGTGGTGCTGGACAAAGAGCCTGTGCCGGTGCCTTAGGCACAGGCGCACCAGCAGCAGGCTCTCCTCCTGTCCGAAGTTGGGCTCTCGTCGTTGCGCCATTTTTCCACGTGTTGGAAAACAAGTGCCTTATATAGACGACCTTGCATGAGGGACGTCATTTCATGCACAGCTCCATATATGGATGACCATCCCATATATGGCCCTATCAGCACATGGACACCGTCGTAAGCATAGACGTCTTTGACGTGCACATGCCTGGTTATGTGTGCCGAACGTGCCTTATATAGATGAGTATGACGCACCCCACCCGACCCTTTTCACATATACACAATATGCATATAGCTGCATGTTCAGTAGGTGTACAGTGCATGCAGGTCCGGACATGCAGATGGGCACATATGAGGAAAATATGGGTGCAGCAGCAGCATGATTTTTCTGTTGTTGACGCATATACGCGTTCCTCATATTTTCCCATACCTGGATGGCCAGAACAACATGTACTGTACTTGCGGTACACCTATGTACATTATTTTACACACTTTGTGATTTGGTCCTTTGCACCTGCAATAATCGACCGTGTTAGAGCGCCCAATTTAGTCACGCTTATGCGCTCCTCATTTGATTGTTTTCCTACAGGGATAATCGATTATCGAAAAACGCCCATACTATTTTTCGATTTTACATGTCTAATTTTGGACGGTTTCTTACCAACGTCCTAATTCGTACTTGGACGTTCTTTCCATTATGCCCCTCCACGAGGGGCATTTTCGATATGACATCTAAGTCCAACTTTGGACAAAAAAACGTCCAAAATCCAAATAGGAAAGAAGGTCATTTTCAAAAAAGAAAAACATTTATCTTTTGTTTTCGAAAATACTGTTCTGAACAACGTTTTGTGATTTGGATGGGTTTTTTTTGGTCCATTAAAAAAAAACAAAAAAAAAACGTCCAAGTGCAAAACATACAAAATTAAACCATTGGGATTTAGGAGGAGCCAGCATTTTTAGTAGACTGGTCCGCCTGACATCCCAGGACAGCAATAGGGCACCCTAGGGGGCACTGCAGTGGACTTCATAAAATGCTCCCAGGTACACATCTCACCATTGCTCCCTTACCTTGTGTGCTGAACCCCCCAAACCCATCCAAAACTCACTACCCCCAACTGTACACCACTACCATAGCCCTTACAGGTGAAGGGGGCATGCATATGTGGGTATAGTGGGTTTCTGGTGAGTTTTGGAGGGCTCATAGTTTCCTCCACAGGTGTAACAGGTAGGGGGAAGTAGAAGCCTGGGTCCACCTGTCTGCAGTGCACCTCACCCACCACTAGACTACTCCAGGGACCTGCATGCTGTTCTAATAGACCTGAGCATAACATCTGAGGCTGGCATAGAGGTTGGTAAGTAATGTTTTTTATCACATTTTTTGGGGGTGGGAGGAGGTTAGTGACCACTGGGGGAATAAGGGGAGGTCATTCCTGATTCCCTCCAGTAGTCATCTGGTTATTTAGGGCACCTCTTTGTGCCTTATTCGTAATAAAAACAGGGTCTAGCTCAAAACGTCCAAGTTTTAGTCCTGGACAGCTTTGTCTTGTTCCATTATGGCTGAATAACGTCTAAGTCTTAGGAACGCCCAAGTTCCACCCTGAATAAACCCTGACACCCCCCCTTGAGATTTGGATGCACTTCTGGTGGACTTCAGAGAAAAACGTTTCAGTGGTTTATGTCAATCCCTCATGGGTCCAAAATCTACATCTAAACTGTACAAACTCATGCAACTGTCAAAACCTAATATATGTTCTGGCCTTACCTCCGCTTGGGAAAATGAATTAAATGTCTCGCTGTCCAGTAAGGAGTGGGATCTTTTTTGGACAAAAACTATGCATTTCTCTCTTTCAGCTGCCCTCCTACAATCTACCTATTACATTGTTCATAAATCCTACTGGACGCCTGTAAAGCTTGCTAAAGTATACCCAAGTGTTTCAAATCTATGTTGGTCATGTCAGTCTGGACTGGGTACCCTAGAACATTTGCTTCTCTCTTGTTGTAACCTACAGTCGTACTGGAGTTCAGTTTGGGACACTACCCAGAAAATATTTACAATCCAAGACTCTCTGTCTTTTAAAATATTAATCCTTAAGGCTTCGACTCCTGGCTTGTCCATTCCTCAAAAATGTGCCAAACTGTTTAACTTAATGATTTCTCTCGCTCTTCATCTGATTGCATTGCATTGGAAACATAATCGGCTTGTTTCTTTTCATGAATGGTGGAATCTGCTGTGCTCCTATAGGTGATATGAGGAATTGGCTGCCATGAGATTGGCTCACTTCTCATCTTTCCACAAAGCATGGTCGCTGCTAGACGACTATATGTATCTTGTGAAAAGGAATTAATTCTCTAAAGTATGTTGCATATACTGTTCTGTTTTACTCATATCAGCCCACTGACTTTTTTTTAAATTTTATTCTATTCCATATTATATGTTGCTATATGTTTTCATAAATACTATGTTGTTTTAAAATTAATAAAGTTTAAAAAAAAAGACATGTCTTCTTCATTTGAAGTAAAATTTATTAGATTTTTAAGGGTAACAAACATTCAAATACAATGCAAAATAACAATGTTTTATAACTTCCATTCCATAAGAGAAACTATATGATAACATACGGTTCTTATAAATATATCAATAATATAGAACAACTAGTAAAAAAGGCCCGTTTCCAAAACCAATGAAACGGGCGCTAGCATGTGGTTTTTTTTTTCTGTGTGTATGTGTCACAGAGTTATTTTGTGTGTGTATGTGTGTGAGTGTGAGGGTGGGGTGTGTGTGCGGGTTGTTGATGTGTGTCTTTTTTTTGTTTTTTGGGTGGGGGGTTGGGGGATGTGCTGTGCTGTGCTGGCAAAGTGGGATGGATTGGTGTGTGGCTTTGAGGGTGTGTTTCTGTTGTATTGTGTGTGTGTGGCTTTGTCTGTCAAGGAGGTTTGTGGAGGGGGTCTTTCTGTTGGTGAAATGTAAATGTGGTTGTAGGGGGGTCAGCCTTTGCTGAGTGGTGGATTGTTTTTTCCGGGTTTTTTTTGTGTGTTGTGCTGAGGCAGCAGTGTTGTTTTAGATGGGCGGAAGGTAGAGGAGCAAGTTCTTGGTCTGTTGGTATTTGTTTGCCGTTTCAGGGCTGCTGTAGGGGAACGCTGGAAGATAAATGTGCTGTGAGAAGCAGCGCCGTCTTTTTCCTTTGGGCTGGGGTTCTGGGCATCCTGGAGGTGAGAGACAGCTTGCCTGAGGACGGGGATGGTTGTTTTAAGTTGGCGGAAGGGAGAAGAGCACGGTCTTGGGCCGTCAGAGGGTGATCCGGTATGTTCGGTCCATTTCAGGCCGGCTGCAGGGGAATGCTGGAACATTTATGCGCTGCGGGAAGCAGCGCCGTCTTTTTCCGGGTGCTCGGGGAATCCCCGAGGTGGGAGACAGCTTGCCTGAGGCTGGGAATGATTGGGCACGTCCTTGGCCGCTTCGGCAAAAGGGAAAGAGGAAGGGGGTGAGGAGTTACTGCAGCCGCGTGAGAAACCAGGTATTCTTTGTTTGTTTTGTATTATTAGTTTGCATTTCTTTTGAAGAAAGAGTGGATGCCTTTCAAATGATGGAGGTGGTGCATCGGTGTGCGGTTGTTTCGTTAGTTTGGCAGCCAGTCTCCAGCGATTCCTAAGCAGGGAAGGAGTAAAGTTTCCCTGCTCCTCCCCCTTCCTTGGTCGCTGTTTGCTGCTGGCTGGGTCACGGGTAATCCTTCCAGCTGGGCCGCAGCTTGTCCTGTTTGCCCACATCCCAGATGGTGAGGGGCACGCTGTTCTCCGGCTCCACCGACTCCACGTCAAGCGAACCCAAATATAGGCTGAGCTATAGGCCCTCCGGCACTCTTCAGTACCGGCATTAGGCATTTAAAAATTTCTCCCCCCCCCCCCCCGGTCTATTTTTGCACATACCCACAGCAGGAATATTCTTCTCTCGTTCAAGCGGTGGTGCTGCACAGATAATGAGCCGTTCTGCTGGTGAATGCGCCTCCCTTATTGCCACGTAGTTTCTTCTGATAGGTCCGTGTTACGTTGCCTAGCGTTCCCTGGGAATGGTTTTGTGATGGTCCTTTGTGTTTCAGAACGTTGAGGGTGTTTTTTCTGATTGGTCTATCATGTGAGGGCGGGGCAGAGAGACATGGTCAGTGTTGTGGCTTCACCACCATGAACTGACGAACCCTTCACGGAGTGACTGAGTGACTTCAGAATGTTGAGGGTGAGTTTTATTATAGTAGATAAGACATGTAACTGGATAAAAATTGAATAATGCTATAGTAGTTCAAAAGTTTGAATTGAGTGAATACACAACAAATACACAGATGAATGAATGAAGTTGATATGCACTTTAAGGGAAGTTATATGAATAAAAAAATATATAGATAAAAAAACAAGGAGGAAAAGTTTAAAAAAAAAAGGGGGGGGGGGTGGATTTAGATATTATGTTCAAGTGGCTAGTTAGTTGGATTTGACTCCAAAAATTGTTGTAAAGCCAACCAAATTTTATGATTAGATATGTCTTCTTTATGAGATTACATAGGGCACAAATATGTATGATGTATCAGTTTAAAACTGACCTCCCTGAAGCTCACATTCTTTGTGATGAGCTGTATACTCTCATAGATATTCTGAAATGATTCTATTGTAAGGTCTTTTATATCTTTTCAATTGCCACTTTGCAAGAGGTTGAGTTAAGTCCTTGCTGAGTTTATTTGTTAGAAGCAGAATGTGTTAGCCTGTTCATAGATATAATGAAGCTAGTCTCAGTTTCTCAGAAGGAAGCTTCAGCACTTGAAGGATGATTCAGTGGTCCTATCTACACTACTATTAACATGGTCTACCACGTCTTTTTTTTTTTTTTAGTAAATAGGTCTCATTGAAAACAGTGGCATAGCCAAGGGTGGGCCAGGCCCACCTACCTTGGGCTCAGGCCCACTCAGTAGCAGCACACCTATGAAGTGTCTGGCAGGGATTCCCAAGCCCCATCAGCCGAAAATTCCTGTCCTTCCTGCATACCAGCCTTCCCTCTGATGTATTCCCGCCTATGCGGAAACAGGAAGTTGCATCAGAGGGAAGGCTGTGGAGCCAACATGAGCAGTGTGTATTATTTGCTGCTTGCTGCCAGTGAAAATCTGCTATTTAAAAGTATGGGGGGAGGGGGATGTTTGAGAGACCATATGGAATGCAGGCGAGAGAGGGAGAGACCAAATCACTTGTGGGACAGGACAGAGTTCTTCTGCCCATCCATCTTGGGCCCAGGCCCACCCAAAATTGGGTGTCTGGCTATGCCCCTGATTGAAAATAATGGGGCCAACAGCAAATAACATGAGTGGTAACCTCTATAAACAGTAGCCCAGGTTACAGTGCCTTATTAGATCAGGCCCCTTTAGTAAAATGCTTTCCCATGTTAGCAGACACTATCAGTAAATAGATACTATTATACAAAATGGGGCCTGTGATAGATAATCTGCATTAATGTGTATTAACAAGAGCTAACATGGTAGTAAATCTAGTTTTTTATGTCTTATTTTGAGGAGTGCTTAAAAATCTCTATTGTCCTTATTAAAGCAATCTTTTAATTTTTGGAAGTATGTATCATCTAAGTAATGTATTGAATTAAATCTTTGACATGTTCAACCCCTTAAAACTACCCATTTATCTTAAATCCTGCAGTTAAGTCTCAATTCAAATCCTGATTCCCTACAATTGAAGGGCTTATTTCCAAAACCCACTAAGCCCATACTGGTTGCATGGGACTTAGGGTTTTGGAAATAAGTCCTTCAACCTGGGGGGAGGGGGTGAGGAAAATTCAAAATGTCATTTTGTAGTACACTAAAACCATATTGGGGTAAATCTATAAAGAATTTTTTTGTGTGTGTATAAATCCATATTGTACACATGTAAAAAGCCTCTTATAAAATGATCTCAAAGGTAAAAGTACGAACAGTGGCCTTTTCTGAGGGAAGAGATTGGGTGGAGTCACAAAGTATGTGCATAGGTTATACAATACTCCCATGTGCATATAATTCAGCAATGAGCTGATATAAATGTAGGTGACCCCAATTCAGTTGCAACGTTGGCTATTTTTGTGATGCTATCTTATACCTTTTTGCTTTTATAAAATAGTCTCGTATAAAAGTACAGGAGTAAATAATATGTTTAAGAGTTCCTTTATCTTTATTACATGACCAGCATTTTTCCGTGTTCTTTTTGGGAACTGATGTTTTTAGTTTGGCAATTTTACTTGGAGTCAAGAGAGCTCTATGTGCCAAGTAAAACATGGATTGCGATGTAGATGCAGATCTAGTAGTATGTGTAGTTCTAAAGCAAAATACAGGAAAATATGGTCTCCCCTTCAAGATCTAATATGTAGTACTCTTGTGTAGATATGTTCTCTTAACTATCTATTCTCACGATATGTCTACCTAACCATCGTTACAAATCTGTAACCATAATAATTGATATCTTTATCTTGTATCAGATATGTATATTGTTTGATGCTCAGTTTATTGTTCATATTTGTATACTGGCTAACATTTTAGCCATTTGTGTTTTGTTTCATTGATAAAATTAAATAAAAATATTGGAACTAAAAAAAAAATTGTCTCAAACTATGTGCCCACCTGTCCTTCCAACACAAGTGACCTGTTATAAAATTACCCTCCAGCAGCATTTGAAAATGACGGAAATTAAACAAAAATACCCCAAATAAAGCATGAAAAACAACAAAGGATTTTTAACATACACATTGATATTCTATTGGATGAACTTTTCCTAGCCATTTTGTTTTGTGGACATTGGGGGGAATTCTATATATGGCACCAAAAACAAAATCAGCGCCAAAAAACCCACGCATAGCTCTATTCTGTAAACCTCACTGAGGGACCCTTTTCCTAAGTGGCAGTAAGCCCAACGCAGGCTTACCGCTCACTAAACTGGAAGTACCACTGGGCTACCACAGCAGCCTGGCGGTACTTCCCACCCCTAGTGTGCCATCATAGCCGGCGCTACAAAAACATATTTAGCATGGGAGCCCCTACCGCCACCTCAATGGGTGGCAGTAAGAGCTCCCCATCAAAATGGCCACGTGGTAAGTGTTTTACTTGCCACACGGCCATTTCCTGCAGGAAAGAGAGACTTCCCTTTTACCAAGCTCTACATTAAATGTAAAATAGGTCTTTAAATTAATTGATGTAGCTGGACAGGGTCCCAGACAAATATACACACCCCTGGACTCTTCCATTGTGGACTGATGGTCACCAAGTTACTCTTCCAAAGGTCTTGTGAATCACCCAGTCAAAATATTGTGTTGATGGATTTCCACGCTGCCATGTGCAGGAATACAGTAAACTCTTTCATAGACTGATGTAGCATGTCATACAGCATTCATTATACTCTTGGGACAGCATCTTTTCAAGTTTCTGATTAATTAGTATTAAATTTGATAAATTTGTTTGTTTTATGTATTATCCTATTTGATTTCACATATTCTTTAAACTTTTTTTAATAAATGTTCAACAGTGATAGAGCAAAATAAATAACACTTTCAGCTTAGGATACACAAAAGTAAACAAAAAGTACATTACAATATACAGTGCAGTGATCATTTTTGCTTTATTATCTTCACAAGTGCATATACACGTTTATAGCCGTTAAATTTTTAATTGAAACCCACAGAGCAGACCACCCACTCACACACATTCAGCAGCAACACAATTCCTACACAGGTAAACCTTTTGTGTGATAGACCCCCACGCCAAAAATATGGCTAACGACTACATATAGCAATATCAAATCCTATGTTGAAGAAAGGAATCCCTTATACATAGTCTACACTAAATTATCAAAAAGGCGATCCCATCCAAACCAGCCAGAATAGCAAAGCATACAGATGTATCACTCTATAATGACAAAATGGAGGAAAAGGGGGCCTCAGTAGATGCCATGACTGACGTCCTGCTATAAAACACTTATACTAGTCGATAACACAAGGCTGTTCGATCATAGGCTCTCCTTAAAAAGCCTTCCAACAAAATTCAAAAATAGAGTGATGTAAACTTTTTGGGGTTTTTTTTGTATATATCTTTCTCGAAAAATGCAATATTTTCTTTAAATGTTAATCACTGATTGTGTCCACATACATTGAACTAGCTGGTAAGGTCGACATAATAATCAATGATGATGATCATCAAGATCAATCTCAATCAAGTTACAGGAATTTATACTTTTTTAGTCTTGACCCCATTATGACTGACAAGCATAAGTATAACTGGAGAAGACTTATCTTAGTTAATGACTATCCCTTCTGCCATGTCAGCTGGAAAACTATAGCCTGTACGCCACGATGAAGTCATTCTTCAAAATCTTTATATAGCAATATTAAATCCTATGTTGAAGAAAAGAATCTCTTATACGTAGTCTACACTAAATTATCAAAAAGGTGATCCCATCCAAACCAGCCAGAATAGCAAAGCATGCAGACATATCACTCTATAATGAAAAAATGGAGGAAAAAGGGGCCTCAGTACATGCCGTGGCTGACGTCCTGTATAAAGCACTTATACTAGTTGTCAACACAAGGCTGTTTGATCAGAGGCTCTCCTTAAAAACCTCCCACTCTATAATGAAAAAATGGAGGAAAAAGGGGCCTCAGTACATGCCGTGGCTGACATCCTGTATAAAGCACTTATACTAGTCGGCAACACAAGGCTGTTCGATCATAGGCTCTCCTTAAAAAGCCTCCCAACAATTTTCATTTTGCCGCATGTCCATTTTGGGTCTGAGACCTTACCGCAAGCCATTGACCTAGCGGTAAGGTCTCATGCGGTAAGCAGGCGGTAATGGTCTAAGTGCACCAAATGCTACTTGATGCGCATAGCTACCGCACGCCAGAAAAAAAAATGTACTTACATGCGTAGCAGATGCACGCCAAAATTGAAATTACCGCAAGGGCCATGTGGTAACTGGGCGGTAACTCCAATTTGGCACATGTTGGGCACGCGTAGATGCCTACACGGCTTAGTAAAAGGGCGCCCAAATAAATAAATAATAATAAAAACAATAATAATAAGGCAGCCTATCATTACAATGTGTTTTTTCCATTGTTTTGTAAGCAGATATTGCTCTCTTACTCAGCCAAGATACCCTTTTTTATGCCAAAAGAAATACAGTAAACACAGTTTTTCTTACCACAGTAGGAACTCCTATTAGCGTATCCATATCACCCAGAAATGTAAATATCATCTCTAAGGGGTTTTGTTTTCTACTCACAGTTGAATTCTGTCCAAAACTCCAAGCCAGGAACAATTCAAGGATTGATAGCATGAAAGCATTGTACTAATGTGCCAATTTCAATTACATTTTAAACATAAGTTTGAGGCAAAACATTTAAATTTAATCTTGTAGTTCTATGTATGAGTCTAAATTGAACTTCTCTGGTGTAGGAATCAGAAGTGGGGTTAAATAGAGTATATAGGTAACTCTCCATGTCATCAGAGGATATATCGCCTTGCAGGGAGGTCTGGTGCTTTTGCATTATTTCTAAAATAATTATACAAACAAGCTATCTTATTGACTGTACTGGAGAATGGAGATAGTTGAATAAACTGGTCTAATGTTCCTCTTCTTTTTAATTTTGACTTTTACTCCTTAAAGACGAAAATTAGTGTTTCACTTGAAATCAACCAAATACATGTTTATTGCAAAGGTCCAATTTTCCTGTCAATGCATGAAAAGTTGCTGTCATCAGAATGACCAGAAACAAATTTCCAAAGATTGGAGGTAATTTTAGAAGCATTTACAAGCATCAATCTTTACATTTAGGGTTAAGTAAAAAAAATCCCTGTGCATTTTAACAAAAAATGAACACAGGTTCCAAACCAAAGCTTCAAGACCATACAGAAAACAAACAAAACAAATTTCCTCCCAGTCCACAATAAAAGGGCAGAGCAACCTATAATCCAGGAATTGCGAAGTAAAGAAAAAAATGAGTCAGGTTAACCCCAGCATATTTCCCAGACTTGGAAGTAGAAGAACTTATACTACCTCTCCCCCCACCTCCCACCCCCCCCCCCCCCCCCCACACACACACACAGATTAATCTGCTTACCCTGGGTCTAAAAATAAGGATATGTAAGTGAGATGTCCACTTAACCTGATTATCACTACGTGACCTCCTGTCATAGAACATGCTGGCAAGAGGGGTATTCATGCCTTAAAAGCAACACACCTGGAGAGGCTAAGGCTAGGGCCACAGCAGAGAAGAGCAGAGCAGTGCAGGAACCAGGTGTGGGTCAGGAACCAGAAAGTGTCTACATTATACTAGAACTGTAATAGGAACAAGGAATTCACCACAGAAACCAGACAAGGCTCAGGAATAGGAATCACTGAATAAACCAGGCACAGAACAATGATGAATGGAACTCCTCTCGTATAAGTAAAGGCTAAAGAGGTTAGGGCTCTTCAGCTTGGAAAAGAGATGGCTGAGGGGTGAAGTGATTGAGGTCTACAAAATCCTGAGTGGTGTAGAATGGGTAAAAATGAATTAAATTTCTAGGATAAGCAGCATAAAATGTATTGTACTGTTTTGGGATCTTGCCAGGTACTTGTGACCTGGATTGGCCACTGTTGGAAACAAGATACTGGGCTTGATGGACCTTCAGTCTGTCCCAGTATGGCAACACTTTGTACTTTTTACATAACACTTATGTAAAAAGTACAAAGACCAGGGCACACTCGATGAAATTATATGGAAATACTTTTAAAACAAATAGGAGGAAATATTTTTTCACTCAGTGAATAGCTAAGCTCTGGAACTCATTGCTGGAGAATGTGGTAATGGCAGTTAGTGTATCTGGGTTTAAAAAAAGGTTTGAACAATTTCCTGGAGGAAAAGGCCATAGTCTGCTATTGAGATGGACAAGGGAGAAGCCACTGCTTGCTCTGGGATTAGTAGCTTGGAATGTTGCTACTAATTTGGGTTCTGACAGGTACTTGTGACCTAGATTACCGCTGTTGGAGGCAGGATACTGAGCTAGATGGACCATTGGTCTGACCCAGTATGGCTATTCTTATGTTTTTATGAACCAGACCAGGAATCAAGACAGAAACAGGAACCAGACCTGCAAGTCCACAAGGTGATCCTCATTTGAAGGACTGAACCAGAAATTGTGTACCCCTCTGACTTTCCTTATCTTCACACCTAAACAAGAACACATCCATTGCTGGCCCAAAGGGAACTTCGGGGGGGGGGGGGGGGGGGGGGGGGATGTCTGCTGCTTCCATGACTTGTTGCTCCTATGGCATTACAGCAGGTCTCCAGTGTCAGATCCTAAGGGTTACCAGGCTGATTCCCATCAGTTCTGACAACTTCCAGAATTCACATATTTTTAAGAGAATTTATGCAAGGTTTACCCCTGATGGAGATAGATTTGCTCAAACATAGACCTTTTGGGAGGAGGAAGAGGAGTTGTAGCATTTTTGAAAATCCATTTGTTGCACTTTTGTTTTAATCCATGTTTTTTAAATTGTGTATTTATCTTTCAAACAATTTACAGAAATAGCTTTGTCATGAAACATCTAAATCCTAAGAGAAAAACTAAATAACAAAATTTTGCAGGCCCGTACCACAACTCCACCATGAGTGGGAAATCCAAGATGCAAATCAAAGGAAATATAACCTCAAGCAATGTAGAAGTAGGCTTAATTATGAATGATTTTTTAAAATAAAACATTTGCTTCATTGTTTATGCTTTTCAAATTTGGTATCATTGTTGGAACTGCTGTCTCCTGAGACCTTAGACTTGGTATACATGTCTTCTGCTTTCCCCCACACCTCCACCACTTTTTTAGTCTCTGTTTGTGCCAGTTATGGCGGCATTCCTCTCTGATATGGCTTTAATTCTCCATATGACAATTCAGGTCTAGGCTGTGTGTGTCTCTTTTAGTCTCTATCCCTTTCTCTTTTAATGTCTCCTCCTCTCTGAGCATGTGTTTCCCTCTTTCTATGTGAAATAAGGATGGACAAATAAGTACTGGTCAGACAGCAGACAAGAGAGTTCAAAAGTACACGTCAAGACAGCAAAAAAAAAAAAAAAAAGCACAAAGGAGCCCTTAAGACTGGAACGATGTAGAGATCTTTAATTCCAAAGACCCTACACGTCCAAGTTTCAGCACAGAAAAGTGCCTGCCTCAGGGGTCAAAGTAGTATGCTGCCTAATTTGATGCATTTTTAGGAGGATTGCTTTGGACTTTACTTTTTATCAATGAGTATACTATTTTGATCCCTGAGGCAGGTGCTCTTCTGTGCTGAAACATGGCCAGTGTCGGGTCTTTGGTATTAAGGATCTCTACATTGTTCCAGTCTTGAGGGCTCCTTTGTGCTTTTTTTTTGCTGTCAAATAAGTACTGGTGAAATCTTGTTTCTTAAGTCAATCAAAGTAGAAGATGTCTAGAGACATGCAGAGCATAAAAGAAGTGAAGAGAGGGGAAAGGAGACCCTGCAAAGAAGAAGAAAGAAATGTGGAGATGCTGCACCCCGCACCTTTCTTTCTCTTACAGCATGGTCACTTTCCATCTCTCTGTAATATGAATGTCTCTGTGCATTTCTCCTGCCATGTCACTCCTGTTCTTTGCTGTCTCAGCCCACTTGTAGCTCTCTTCATTACAGGCTCTGTGCAGCCTGCTTTTGCAAGCCCTTGCCCATGTTTTCTATTTAATCCTCTAAACAAACTAGCTATAGGCAATTTGGAATCCAATTAACCTTTAGACAAGTAATTGCTCAAACACAGTACTGCCATGACAAGAACAAGTGAGCAACTACATGCCAGGCTCTAGGTGTGCAGCATCGTAGACTCCAGGGTCAGGGGCATGGAGCTGGCGTGTTACTGCATTGAGGGTGTGAAATCTGTGGCACAGAAGAGCCATTCAAGGACTGGGACATGCATCCTGCGCTGGAGAGATTGAGTGTTTACTATTAATTTGCAGGCTTGGACTGGCCATCTGGCAATTCAGGCAAATGCCACAGGGGCAGGTAACAACCGGGGTCACTTCAGTCCTCGTGAATAAATCTGATGCATTTACAGGGAAATGGTAGCACTCTGTAACATCTGGTCACTGATTGGTGATCCCTGGTGTATGGGTTCAATATTACACATATATATTCCTAGAATTTGTTGGACACTCTGTTGCAGCATGGGTTTCATCACATCTGGGTCAGCCTATGATAAAAAAAAAGTCATGGCATAGGAATTTGAAAATATCTGTCTTGGAGAACAATTCAAATTAGATGTGTATTATAATCATGCCTCCATGCAGCACAGTCACTATCCAGTTGACTAGGAATTTAGATTTTTTATTTTATTTTATTTGTTACATTTGTATCCCACATTTTCCCACCTATTTGCAGGCTCAATGTGGCTTACATACTACCGTGAAGGCATGCGCCAGTCCAGTAAAGAAAAAAATACAAGTTGATATTCCAGCTTATAATCGAACGAGAAAAACGCCCAAGTTCCGACCTAAATCGGGAGATGGACGTTTATCTCACAAAAACGAATAAAGCGGTATAATCGAAAGCCGATTTTTGGGCGTTTTCAACTGCACTCCGTCGCGGATGCGGACAAAGTTTATGGGGGCGTGTCAGAGGTGTGGCGAAGGCGGAACTGGGGCGTGGTTATCTGCCGAACAGAGATGGGCGCATTTCACAGATAATGGGACAAAAGTATGCGTTTTTAGCTAGAATTTAGGGCACTTTTCCTGGACCCTGTTTTTTCACGAATAAGGCCCCCAAAAAGTGCCCTAAATGACCAGATGACCACTGGAGGGAATCGGGGATGACCTCCCCTGACTCCCCCAGTGGTCATAAACCCCCTCCCACCTCAAAAAATGATGTTTCACAACTTTTTATTTTGACCCTCAAATGTCATACCCACCTCCCTGGCAGCAGTATGTAGGTCCCTGGAGCAGTTGTTAGGGGGTGCAGTGGACTTCAGGCAGGTGGACCCAGGCCCATCCCCCCCCCCTACCTGTTACAATTGTGCTGCTTAATGCTTAGTCGTCCAACCCCCCCCGAACCCACTGTACCCACATATAGGTGCCCCCCTTCACTCCTTAGGGCTATAGTAATGGTGTAGACTTGTGGGCAGTGGGTTTTGAGGGGGATTTGGGGGGCTCTACACACAAGGGAAGGGTGCTATGCACCTGGGAGCTCTTTTACCTTTTGTTCTGTTTTTGTAAAAGTGCCCCCTAGGGTGCCTGGTTGGTGTCCTGGCATGTTAGGGGGACCAGTGCACTACGACTCCTGGCCCCTCCCACGAACAAATGCCTTGGATTTATTCGTTTTTGAGCTGGGCGATTTCATTGTCCATTATCGCTGAAAAGCAAAACCGCCCAGCTCATAACTTGGCGAATAAAACATGGACGTCTAATTTTTTCGAAAATACGCTTGGGTCCGCCCCTTCACGGACCCGTTCTCGGAGATAAACGCCCATGGAGATAGGCGTTTCTGTTCGATTATGCCCCTCATTGTGGTCGAGTAAGATATTGTGTTTCAGATACAGAGGGGGTCGAGGAGAGAGAACTTTATAAAAAGTCCATTACAAGCTTTGATTTTTCTGTGTTGCAGAGTGTGGGTATTTATGTGTCATGAATCCCAATGCATAGTAAGAGGTTTCAACCATATAATCAGAATCAGTCAGGGGTTCTCAACCGAGTCCTTGGGATGCATCCAACCAGTCAGATTTTCAGGATACTCACAATGAATATGCACGAGATGGAATCAACCCAGTGTCCCACATATGTGTATGTCCTACTCTTGTTTCTGGCTGGTAACTTTACTTTTGACATAACTTTTTTTTTAATCAACTTTTCTTGTTTGATGTTGATGAAGATGACTCATCGATCCTTCCCCTTGACAGCACCTTGAGGATTTTCCTTTCAGAGTGTAATCTGACCATGTGTTGGTCTTTCCTCAGTACATATCACCTAGGATGAACTACAGCCAGGGCCAGTGTTAGGAGTGGCAACCAGGGAAATTGCCTTAGGTCCTTTTGCCTCATGGGGGCCCCAAGGCTGCTTCAATCTGAAGAATGCATATCCTGATGGTGGGCGTTGGGGCTTCTTTCCTAGTATTATTATTACTATTATTTATTACATTTGTACCCCACGCTTTCCCACACAATGCAGGTTCAATGCGGCTTACAAAGTAATTCGAAATACAAAGTCTTATAATAGAAATTTCAAAACGGTAATGAAACATTATAAAGTTGAGCCCAGGCCCCTTTATGTGTAACACCAGCCATGCCTACAGCAATCTGAGGCAATTCTCCCTCTGGGGACATGCCCCTCTGTTAACCCAACACAATCTAACCTCCTAGGTCAGACAAATGTGAGATGCTTCTCAGAGGTGGCATTTCTCTGACTAAAGAGCTGTAAATGTGTGCATGGTTTTCTTCTGTAAGCCCAAAGACATACTAACAAGACAGTAATGTAAAGAAATAGAACCTAAGATAGCCTGTACATTAAAGGGCCCAGGAACTGCAGAAGCAGGGGTCTCTTACCAAAGAGCGATTGCTGGAATTTGTAGTTTTCAGGTGTGTTTCAGGTGATTTCCCCTGATATAGGCTTTCATGCCAAAATGCAGTCATATTATATTTCAGAAAAGAATCTTTTTAGCATTTTGTTCATTGGTGTCACCTAATTGCTGGCACTTTTAGTCACTATTTGGATGTATTAAAAAAGTTATGGTATCAATAATTATGAAAAAGCAGACATTGATCCCTATAACTTATGCCTCAAACTTATGATTGTATAAGTGTTCCTAAAACAAACTGTAATATAAGTGTATGTGCAGAAAGTGGGAGCATGGTTTGGACTATGCACATATTTTATATAAAATACGAACACATCCATGCACTTTTAAATTAGCAATCTTCTATATATAAAAGAAATCCTTCCTACTCCAGCCTTTATAAACTACCTGGTAAAACCATCATTATATAATTGATAGCATCATTCAACAAATTCTTCCATGTGGGCGTGAAGTTTGGATTCTCTACAGGATTAGTCAGAATCTCAATATAAACCTTGATGCTCTGGTTCTATATCGCAAACTCATATTCCCCAACAATGAAGCTATCCCCTTACAACGGGCCACACAAAAAATATTCAAATTATGACAATCAACTCAGAAACTGCACAAGCTCCTTCCACTGCCAGATAATTTGTTGAAAGTACATGGGTTCTTGTTTGTATGATCACTCTACCGCAGTGCTTCTCAACCTAATCCTCGGGACACACCCAAACAGGGGCATAGCTATGTGGGGCCACGGGGGCATGGGCCCCCATAGATTTGGCCCTGCCCCCCCACCCGCCGCCAACCCCTTTGACCCCCCTCCCGCCACCAACCCTCCCCTGCCGCCACCACCGTCGGATACCTTTGCTGGCGGGGGTCCCCAACTCCCGCCAGCCGAGGTCCTCTTCTCTGGCGCAGCCACGTTGCTGATCTGCAAGGGCAGGCTTCTGTTTCTGTGAGTCTGACATCCTGCATGTCCTCCCCTCTTCCCTTTCCTTCATGTGCAGCATGTCTCCCCTCTTCCCTTCATATGCAGCCTTTCAGCCTCTCCCTTCCCTTCCATTCCATCCATGTGAATTTCCTTCTCTCCCTGCCCTCCTATCCAAGTGCAGAAATTTCCCCTCCCTTCCCTTTCATTCATATACAGCCTTTCCCACTTTCCCTTCCCTCCTATCCAAGCACAGCCTTTCTCCTTCTCCCTTCCCTGCCCTCCTATTCATGTGCAGCCTTTCCCCCTCTCCCTTCCCATCATGTAGCACCTCTCCTTTCTTGCCCCCGATGCAGCACCTTTCTCCCTGGGGCAGCAGCAATCCCCAGTCACTTCTGCCTGTGCTGGCTCTGAGAATCAAAATGGTGGCTGTGACCTCTCGCAGTAGTTTTGCAAGGGTCGCAGCCACCATATAGAACTGCAAAGCAGCAATTGGAGGATTGCTGCTACCTCACTAACACCAAAGCTCTCTCCACAAATTGAAGAAAGCCCTGAGTCCACGGACCTACCTGAACCATTTGGGTAAGTCCAGGGACTTGGGGCTTTCCAGTGCGGCTTTCACTAGGGGGTGCAAAGGAAGGGCAATGAAGATTTTTCAGAGTGCATTTGCACCCCCATAGTAATGCTTATGATGCTGGCAATGCAGGGGTTAAATGATAGCCATTATATGTATATTCCCTACTGCAGGGTTAATCATAAGTTTTGTTAATTTACTGTATGTAGCCCCTCTTCTACTATCTCTTTGGATGAAGGGGGCATTCAACAACCCATGCTTTCCTGCTTCTTTCCTGGCAGGGGAGAGAAAAGTTTTTCGAGGCCCCTATCTTGTGGAAGTCCTCTTGCCAAGCTCCAGTATCTGCAAACATCACCCTAAGGAAGGACTTATTCAAAGAAAGTAAATACTCTATTGAGATATTGATATAGCACTATTTAACCTACAAATTAATGCACATGTTCTAAAGTGTGTACACAATTTTATTAAAATGAAATTCTGAAATGAACCGGAAATATCTGAAAATCAACCAAAAAATGCTTTGACTCCTAGTGTATTGGTTTTGGTGCAATTCAAACAGAAGAGTTCACAAATATTCATAAGATAGTCTGTTGAAAATCTGCACCCCCTAGAGAGCTGTTGATTTTATTTTATTTATTATTGGGATGTGTTAACCAACTTTATGGAGAAATTCACCTAAGGCCGAATGCCACAGATATAGCTTTATACAAACAATTTACATGGTGTTAACAACAGCATAACAATACAAAATGACCAATGTAAGGCTAAAATACAATCAATGAGGTAAACTTGGAGATAGGCAAATTAAATCATAATCCAGTATCAGAAATTCACTTATTAAAGCAGCAGAGTAAAACATCCATATAACAGAAATATAATAAATGTAAGCAAAATACAAATTATAACCATAATAGGCAACATGGAGGAACATTCATATAACACAGATATGCTATTCACTGTGTCAGCACAATACAAATGAAATGCATTAAGAGGCCACACATTAGAACATTCAAATATAGTTAAGGATGGGCTGACATATGTCATTAAACAAAAATGAGCAGAAAACATACTGCCATTTTGTGTGTTTTTCATTGGCTATTAATAGTGCAGCCTATTTCAAAATGGACACAGACTTTTGGAACATTCATGCAG
Organism: Microcaecilia unicolor; assembly: GCF_901765095.1. Lineage (NCBI taxonomy): Eukaryota > Metazoa > Chordata > Amphibia > Gymnophiona > Siphonopidae > Microcaecilia > Microcaecilia unicolor. Next base: position 294,304,437 of record NC_044034.1, on the reverse strand, counting down.
TAGAACATTTATATGACATGGATACAATACTAACAATGTCATTGCAATACAATAAAACATCTAAATAGGCAGCTGGGGGGTAAGGAGCAGGGCAAGAGTAAGGAGAAGCTGGGAGGTATACAGAAACAGAGGGGAAATTATGGGCATGAAGGGGAGCATAGGGACAGGAAAACAAAGGAGAGATGCTGCATGTGGATGGTAATGGTATGTGGACACAGAGGGATAATGCCAGACTTGGGAGGGGGTATATGGACAGGAGGGAAGATGCTAGACATGGGGGAGAATAGGAACACAGAAGGGAGATGCTGGACTTGGGGGACATAGAGACACAGAGGGTACAGATAATGAAACTCCTTCAGAGGACCTTAGAGGGTTAACTTATTCTTTAGGTACTCTGGTCCATTTTGTCTGAGGGCCTTGAAAATCACAGGCAGAGTTTTAAATTCAGTCCTGTAGGGTACTGGTAGCCTGTGCAGTTTTGGCTTGAACAGTGTGAGGTGGTCATGCCACTTGAAGCCCTTTATCAGTCATTCTTCAGCATTCTGAGATGTCTTCACCAACCACTGTCTAACAAAGACACTCTTTGGAAAGGGATCCATCTGAGATTTTCCGTGTATTGGTATCAGTAAAAGTTAGGCAGACCTATTTCTCTTTCTCCCCCCACCCCCACCCCCACCCCAGTAGAATAGGAATTTTTTTTTTCTGAAACTACTGCAGACAGAGACACTTCTACCTATGGGCAAATGGTGCTGCTGCCCCAGGCCCAGATTAACAGGGAGCTCATAGATAAAAGTGACCCCGAACCAGGGGACCCATCCAAAAAACTTTACCCAAGGCCTCATACGTGGTTAAAACAGCTCTGACTACAGATAAGCTCCTGCTGAAAACTTTTCAGGCTGTTGAATATCTACCTATCCATCAGTCCTCCCTCTGACTCCAAAAGAAGCTTCCACTTCTCTCAGACACTTGAGATAATTACCTAGTGTATCTCACCCCACTTTCATCAACTGTAGCATCTGGTCCTCTCCATATTATATCCCTTTAGAGCTTAAAAAAAACTCCCATTCCTGGATGTCCCCACTCAGTTCCCCAGCATTCATCCTCCGTGCTTCTCCTTCTCATTTCCACAGCATTGGCCACCTGTATCTTCCCCATTCTCCCCTCAGTATTTGCCCCCAGTGTCTCTCTTTTCCCTCCATTCTTCTCTCAGGTGATTGGCACCAGCCTCCACCCATCTCTCTGCTGGCGCTGTGAGGATGTTCAATTTGGGGCCAACACATCCAGATGCTAATCTCATGATGCATAAAATCAGCAGTGAAAAGTGTCAACCTGTGAGTTTTGAAATTGTTTGTAATGCCAGCACAAAAGTGGGGGAAGTGGTCGTGAGCAATGCCAGAGGCTTCCAGCCACTGATGGCATTTCCATCTCTTCAGTTGGTGCATGTCTTCCACTGGTAGCCCCAATGCACCATATTTTGTGGTGAAGCCAGTCAGGGTGGTGTAACCAGACGGCTGAACCCAAGGTGGGTGGGCATGGAATATGTCCACTCCAGCTCTGCTCCCTGCTCCTCCCCTCTCCCCCCCTCCCCACACACACATGCAAACCCAAAATATGAAATACCTGAGCTAGTGGGGAATCCCCAAATGCTGCCAGCTGAAGACATCCTCCTCCTCAGATCTCCAGCAGCACTCTTTCAAATGGCAGCCAGCAGCATTTGCCTTGAGCTGACAATGACTCCAGCAGGCTGCACATGCTCAGTGCTTGAGCATGTGCAGAGAGGCCAGCATTGGTATCAGTGTCAGCTGGAGGAAGGTGCTGCTGGTTGCCCTTTGAAAGAGCACTGGCTGCTTGAAAAGGAGGGACTTGGGAGTCTTTAACTGGTGAGGTTTAGGAATCCCTGCCAGCTACAGCAAGAGTGCCATAATTTTGGGTGGACCTGAGTCTACGTTTGGTGGGCCCTAGCCTGCCCAAGCCCACCCATGGTGGCAGTGCTGCCTGCAATTTATTTATTTATTTGGATTTTGCTCACACCTTTTTCAGTAGTAGCTCAAGGTGAGTTACATTCAGGTACACTGGATATTTCTCTGTCCCAGGAGGGCTCACAATCTAAGTTTGTATAATCTAAGTTAGCAATGTTCAGTGGACTGAAACTTGCTCTCTCCAAGTCAGTCCATTCCTAGTTAAGTTGCTATTTCTATATGTTAGATTCACCAGATGTTTTCAGGTCATCATCAAGAGAGCGGGTTGTGATTTCCTGGCTTTGTACCCATTGCTCATATTTGGAAAAACAAAATATGAAAGCACAAAACCCCTAAGAAAGAAATTACACTGGCTCCCACTTAAAGAACGTATCGCGTTCAAGATCTGCACGATTGTTCATAAAATCATTTACGGAGATGCCACCTCCTACATGATAGACCTCGTGGACCTCCCACCCAGAAACGCCAAAAGATCCTCTCGCACCTTTCATAACCTACACTTCCCCAGCTGTAAAGGACTGAAATACAAACTAACAGACGCGATCAGCTTTTCCTACATGAGCACGCAGCTGTGGAACGCACTACCAACTCACCTGAAAACGATCAACGAAGTAATTAACTTCCACAAATCTTTGAAAACCTATCTCTTCAACAAGGCTTACCATGATAACCCTAACTAACTTTAACACAACACCTACACACCTTTACTCAGAATGTCTTTTTCTATAACTGCCTGACCAGACCCTAGTGTTTGCCTTGATCTCTTTGTAACACCAATTGTACTCTTTTACCCTGGTATGGCGATGCCATAACAGGTCTTTGTAAGCCACATTGAGCCTGCAAATAGGTGGGAAAATGTGGGATAAAAGTGCAATAAATAAATAAATTGCTTCTATGGATTGGTGGTTCCAGCTCTTCTTAGAGAAAGTAGATCATTACTGTGATGGTGGTAAACCCAGGACTAGCTCAGCCCGTTAGGAAAAACTGAAACCAGCTAGCAGCCCTGTGCTGAGCTTTCCAGCTCACCTCCTGACTGCTTGTGGTACTGTGAGACTATGCTGGAATGCCAGAGAGATCTAGAAACACAGATATCAGACATCCCCCAGAAACTGAGTCATATCTCACCCAAGAGTAAAACCAAAATAATCCCAGACCCTGCAGCCCAAAATGCTTCTTTTCCTTACCCCTGCTCCTTCCTTTATCATCTGAATTTGCCGGGGCTTTCAGATCTGCATCTGTCTGCTGTGTCCTTATTACTGTCCTCTTTGTACCCTGTGATTATATGTCACTGTTATCATTACTATAGGTTTCTTTCTGCCTTTTAAAAAGATAATTTAATCACTTAGGGCTCCTGTTTTACTAAGGTGCGCTAATGGATTTAGCGTTTGCTAATGATTAGTGTGCAGTAAATGTCATGCAGCTCATAGGAATACAATGGACCAATGGTTCCTCCTGGAGGCATCCCAGCCTATCAGGTTTTTCGGGATATCCACAATGAATATTCATGAGAGATATTTGCAAGTGGTTCCTAAACCTGATCCTGGAGGCACCCCAGACAGTCAGGTTTTCAGATACCCACAATGAATATGAGAGAGATTTGCATGTAGTGGAGGCAGGGCCGCCAAGAGACTGAACGATCATTGCCACTGCTGCCCCCCATCGTCGCCACTGCTGCCCCCCCCCCCCACCATCGCTGCTGCTACTGCTGCTGTTTCATGCTGCTGATTGCCTGCCCCTGCGGCTGCTTTTTCTCTCAGCACATGCTCGGTTTCAAAACCGAGCATGCCTGGCCTGAGTGGAAAAGCAACCGCTTGACAAGCAAATGGTCAGAGATCGAAGAGCACTGAGCTCCTCCCCAGCCTCCAAGGGGGGCCCGGCCCTGGAGTTTTCTCTCCCCTGCTCCTGTCGGGACACGATCACCCATGTCCCGTCAGGAGCAGGAGAGAGAGAGAGAGACCCTGGCGCCGGGGAATTTTGTCCCCCTTGCCCCCCTTCTCGGCAGCCCTGAGTAGAGGCAGTGCATTCAAATCTCTCTTATAAATATTCATTGTGGGTATACTGAAAACCTGACTGGCTGGGATGTCTCCAGGACCAGGTTTGGGAACCACTGGGCTATGCGTTAGCTGGCTCCGCAAAACCAGATATTCTATGCTGAAGCCCAGATAGTGCTCGGCAGAGGCGTAACCAGACCTTGCGGTGGGAGGGGGCCAGAGCCCAAGGAGGGGGGCACATTTTGGTCTGCCGCCACACTGCCACCCCCCCTGCCGCCGCCTCGCCACTCCCCGCTGCTGCAAATACCTTGGCTTGCGGGGGTCCCCAACCCCCAGCAGCTGAAGCCTGCATCCAGTGCCGGTCTCGGCGCTGCCGCTTTGCCTGCCCTGCTCGCTCTTCCCCTCACATCCTGCAGGACATGAGGGGAAGAGTGACCAGGGCAGGCAAACCGGTGATGCCGAGACTGGCGCTGGATGAAGGCTTCAGTTGGCGAGGGTTGGGGACCCCCGCCAGCAAAACCAGGGGCCCAGAAAAAATTGGGGGGGGGGGGGCCCAGGCCCCTGTAGCCCTACGTAGCTATGCCACTGGTGCTCAGCATTGAATATCCAGGAATAATGCCAGCAGTGGCAGCAAAATGCTGAGTGCCAGTGGCTGAATACTGACCCCATAAATTATAGATCTACCCAAACTACACCGTTGCAAATGCCTACCTGTGCCAGGCATATTAATGTGATCTTTATGACACACATATTTGAACGTGTATATATGGCCACAGAATTTTACAAAATCCCTCTTTGGCATGCAACACAGGCTTTACCTGCAGAGAAACCTTTAATATATTATTTTGGCAACACAGGTAACATTGTCCTGTCAGTAGCATGATCTGAATCTGAACTAGAAGCATATGTACAGTATTTGCCTCCAGTCTTTAGATGGTTTCTGTTGTATTTGTTTTCACAGCACAGCAGTCCCTGCAAGGTAAGTGAGAACTTGTGTGAATGCTGCTGCCTTTTCCCGCCCAGTGCTATGGTCACCTTTGCTCCTCTGCATCAGTAAACAGAGCACTCAGAATTGTTGTGCTTTTCTCCTCTGCATCACCCCCTCCTCTCATCCACTGGGATTTTTTCATTATGTTCTCTTCTCCTCTTTTCCTCAGTTTTTTCTGTCCCACTCATCCTCTTTACCTTTACCTCTGTCTTTCTCCGTTCTTTCTTCTATTTATTTATTCTTTTTTCCCTTCCTTTTATTGTCTGTCTCCCCTTTTTCTTTTCCTCCTCCTTCCTTTTGCTTTCACTCCCTCCCTTCTCTTCTTCTTTTTTTTACTTCTGTCTCTCTTCCCTCACCTTTATTCTTTCCTTTTCTCTTTACTTCTGGTTTTCCTTCTCTCACTTCCCCTTTCCCCTATCTCTATCCCTCTTCCCCCTTTCTATCTCTCTATACTCCCATTTTACTTCTCACCCTTTCTACCTCTCTTGATTTTTCTCCCCATTTCTCCCTCTTACCCTTACTTCTCTCACTTTATCTGTCTCTTCTCTCCTCTTCCCCTGCCTTATCTCTTTCTTTCTTTCTTTCTGCCTCTTCTTCCTCCTCTTTTGCTTTTAGCCTTCCTTCTCTATTTCTCTTCCTACCCCTCATCTCCTTCCTCTAAACTTCCTCTCCTCTCACCGTAATTGCTGCCCAGATTTGTATCTACTCTTGAAGAAAAAATAAGGGTGGAAAACTTCTGATGTAATAACCAATGAAAGGGAAGGTGGGAGAGGGGCAAAAGCAAGGGCAATTAAAGAGATTAGACATGGAGGATCCCTAGACAAAAGGATGAGAGTGGGTAATAGGTTCACACTGTTATTTTGTCCCTTTTTTTATGAGCAAAAGATCTTGACTAAGTCAACAGGTTGCAATATCACTGAATCTGAAATACATTCAATGCTTTTAAGAAGGCTAAAGCACAGACTGTTGTGAGTGGGGGCTGTGAAATATACAATATATCACTATATATTCAGGGTGGGAATGTTGTATACTACATGTGTGAACTGCACAGACATATGCATCATAATGTGTAGGGTGTTTGTTTCCCTGCATGTATGAGCATAGTGTTTGTGTGTTATTGTGCCTGTGTGTTTTTTGGCATTCATTCTAGACAAAGAAATGAACAGATGTTTTTTGAGCATCACTGCCATTCTCCGAGCCTATTGAAACACCTGAGAAAATCGGACGCCTGTTGCCTCTGTTACTGTGAGAGCCGTGATTATTCCGCAGGGCTCTGAAAGCAAGGATATTCCTCTCTCTCTCTCTCTCTCTCTCTCTCTCTCTCTCTCTCTCTCTCTCTCTCTCTCTCTCTGTCTGTGAGAAAGAAAGAATATATAAGACAGAAGGTGTGTGGTGAGTGACACAATATATATATATATATATATATATATATGTGTGTGTGTGTGTGTGTGTGAGAGAGAGAAAAAAATGTGCAAGATAAAAGGTTAGTGAGTGACATGTGTATGTGTGTGTGTGTGTGTGTGTGTGTGTGTGTGTGTGTGTGTGTGTGAGAGAGAGAGAGAGAGAGAGAGAGAGAGAGAGAGCAAGTTCCATGAAAGAGGAGACAGTGTGTGTTTGTATGTGAGAGAATGTCTGTATATGTATATGTGTATGTGTTTGAATGTATGTGCATTAAGAGGCAGAAACAGAATGTTATACGTGTTGGAGGAAAGAGAGAACGAGAAACAGTTATACAAAGACATAACTGTATCAAATTGTCTCTGAAAACCGAACAGAGAGAAAGAGAACGAACATAAAGGGGAAATGAGTTGGAGGAGGGTGACCGGGAGCAGGAGGGGGGCATATGCCAGCCGCCTGTCTTTTCTTTCTGGGATGCTGGGTTTTAACCTTTTCTGCCAAGGACTGGAGGGAATATTCCAGTCGGTCAGCAAACCCCCAAGCAGGGCAATTATATGCCGGCTGCAAGAGGCTTTCTGTGTGTGCGTAAAGACATTACAGAGGGGGAGGTTTATTTGTCATTTTCTCCTCCCCTTGGCAAGAAAGGGGGGTGGGGGAAAAGAGAGAACAACCCTCTCCAGCCAGGAGAGACCCTGTCTTGTGCTGCTGCCTGGGCTCTTCGCTGCTGATCGCCGTCTGGACAGGGGGACCGAGCTCGCAGACCAGCCGGCCTTTTCCTGGTCAGTGTAAGTCCTTCAGGCGTTTTGGGGGTTCAGGATGGAGGGAGAAAGGGGTGTCCGTTTGTTTAAGGAGGAGAGCGAGAGGGTCCGACTTCCAGGGGGATGAAAGAGACGGTTTATGCACATACCTACCCCCTCCTCATCCCAGCACATACATACATACATGTAGACACACAAACCTGCACTTCCATACAAACACACAGATATACATACGTAGTTACATACACCCATGTATTCCCATCCAAGCAACCTGTTCCACAGCACATTAAACTACATTTGGGTGTGTGGGTTGGGTGGAGCCTGCCTTTCACTTTTAGGTGGAGTGGAGAGGGGGAAAGATGATAGTAAAATCTCCATATAATAAACGTTATGGGAGCTTTAGGATACACGCTCGCCTGTATAACTCGTTGTAAAGCTCTAGCTATGATAACAGCGCTATAAAACTATACTATTCATTCTAGCGTGTCCTCTCTGCTGTACTTTACTCTGTTATAACGCACACGAGCTCTGCCTTTGGGTTTTCTGCTCTGCTAGAAAGCACCGCCTGAGCCAAGAGTCTCTTAGCTGTGATGCTCTTTCCTGCGATATTCTCCGATATAAGATTGTGCCAGTCAAGGCTCTGTGTTCTCATACTGTGATGCTCGGTAGCTCACTGTGTAAGACTTCTTCTGCTAGACTTCATCTCCCTGAGATACTAACTGTAATTGACACAAAAAAAAGTGTCTAGTGTAATCAGTATAGCTGGAGGTTGAGGCCGGGAGGCTGTGAGGGGCTGGGATACGTCATTCCAATTTCACATGAATTTCTTTCTTATGTACAGTGACAGACGGAATTTTTTGGGGTTTTTTTCACTTCATTTGTCTTGTTTCTCTTCCCATATTTCTGATTTCCAAACTCCAGTCCCTAGAAAGAGAACTGTAAAATAACTGCAGACGTTCTCCATTTTTCTTTCTTTCTTTTTTTTTTTTTAATAAAGCCTAGTTTAGAGGACTGCTGAAATGTTTGGCTGTAGGTGTTTGGTTCAGCTTTAGCTGGAAGGAGAGGGCCCGGCCGCATGAAGTGAACTGAGTAGCTCTGGGGGGGGGGGGGGGGGGGGGGGGGGGGGGGGGGGGGGGGGGGGGGGGGGGGGGGGGGGGGGGGGGGGGGGGGGGGGGGGGGGGGGGGGGGGGGGGGGGGGGGGGGGGGGGGGGGTGTTTGTGAAAGTGTTCAAAGTTTGGAGACCTGCCTTTCCAAATGATGTGGGTGCTAATGCTGAATTGGTTCCCCTGTTTCCACTACCAATAAAATTGCCCTACTCTGTGCCACCCCTCCCCCAACCTTCAGATAAGCAGTCGAACTACACAGGTGCCCACAGGGCTACTACCTTTGTGGTCCTGTTCTGTGATGGGAATGTGTGTATTTGGTTTACACTACTGCTGCCTCTCCTTCCCCCTCCCCTTCCAATCTGGTCCTGCCCTGCCCTGTGCTAAGGAAGTGTGTGTGTGTGTGTGTGTGTGTGTGTGTGTGTGTGTGTGTGTGTGTGTGTGGTGTGTGTGTGTGTGTGAAGGAAGCTTACACTACTGTTCTGTGGTGGGACTTGAACTACTACTGGCCCACCCTCCTCCTATCCAGTCGTGCCCTGCACTGAGGTAGTCTGTGCGAAGGAAAGCTTGCACTGCTGCTAAGCTTGTACTATTACTGCCCTCCTTCCTTCCCTTCTCTTCTCTTGTCCATGCTGGACCTGCTGTGGTGCTGAGCAGTGTGTGTGTGTGTGTGTGTGTGTGTGTGTGTGTGTGTGTGAAGGAAGCTTGTACTGCTGTCCTGTGTTGGGGCTTGCACTATTACTGCCCCCTCTACCTTGTGCTGATCCTGCCCAGTGCTGAGGCAGTCTGTGTGTGAGGGAAGCTTGTACTGCCCTGTGCTGAGGCCAGGTTCTGTGGTAAGGGAAGTTTGCAGGCTGCTGCTGTACTGTAGCTATTCTGTAGTGGGGCTTGCACTATTACTGCCCTTTCCTTCTCCTCCCTATGCTGGTCCTGCTGTGTGCTGAGGCAGTGTGTGTGTGAGGGAAGCTTGCACTGCTGCTGCCTATATGGTAGCTGTTCTGTAGTGGGACTTGCACTACTTCTCCTCCCCCCCCCCCCCCCCCACCCCTGGTCTTACACTGCTATTGCCTGTGTGGTTCTGTGGGTAGAACTGTGGTTGAGAGAGAGTGAAAGGAAGGCTTGCACTATTGCTGCCTATGCCTATCTGGTGGTGGAGCAAAATAGTTTGCTTTTTCAGTCATAAATCAAAGAGATGCACAGAAATTCTATGAGATGTGAGATCTGAAATCCTTATTCACAAATAAGGAAAGAACAGACTCTGGATAGCAAATGTTGGCTTTTGTGACTGAGAAAAGGAAATGCAAGTCTTAATCCTCTTCCCCAGTCAGCACCAGCTCTTAAAAAGAGTCTTATCTCTTGGGAGAGGACAGTGATTTGCTCAAGGGAATGTAAAGTCCACAGACTAGATTCATGAGTGAATAAAAGTCCTCTGTCTTGTGTAGCAGCCCTGAGGTCCATCTCACACATATGACAGACCTCCTGAATATTATTTCCAGTAGAAACATTATGATTCCCACTCATGCAGTAGTAAAAGGAACACACAACATGTATTCCTCATTTCCAAAAATCTAGAGTAAGGATAGAAACATTAGGTTCTCTATTTAACATACTGTTCTGCAGGGCCACAAGAGACAGAGCCAGGCCTGAGGGCAGGGCCACCCCCCCCCCCCCACATTACAGACACCACTGCTGTCCGCCCTCCCCCCCTCCGGTCCCCTTACCTTCCTGCATCTGCTTCTCCCTTGGTCTGTCCACTCTCCTGTATCCTGTGTGCTGGGACCTGGGTTATTTCAAGGCAATCACCTGGGTCCTGACACACAGGAGCAGGAGAGAGACAGACCGAGGGAGCAGAACCTTCTGCCTCCTCTGGAAGCTTTGCCAGCACCAGGTTCCCCCTTGGATGCTGGGACCGGGGGAATCTTGCCCCCCCCCACCTCTTTGCAGCCCTGCTGTTCTGATGCGAGATGAAGCTTCTCCTAAAATAGGACCCTTGCAGGATAAAATCACTGGGCTCATATTAAAGGATTTATGCACCTAGCTTTGAGGCCCTTTAACTAAGCTGCATTAGACACAGCTTAAAACAGTATACTGCGGAACGTGCTGAGGTATCCTGCAGGAACTGCCAAAAAGTGTGCACGCAGAGATTGGTTGGCAACACCAGTAATTGGGAAGGCAAACCAGTGCTGGGCAGACTTCTATGGTCTACGTCCTGATTGTAACTGAATAGATATGGATAGGCTGGAGTGTAAATTTTAAGGGGCTTCGACATTAGCTTAAGAACTTTTAGTACAGGAACAGTGCTGGGCAAGACTTTTATGGTCTGTGCCCTGAGAAAGGCAGTTTATCTTATTGGGCAGACTGGATGGACCGAACCAGTCTTTATCTGCTGTCCTTTACTATGTTACTCTTTGGGTTTCTACATGGAATGTTGCTACTAATTGGGATTCCAGAATCTTGTAACTCTTTAGGATTCTAGAATCTTCAGAAATTTTAGTACAAGAAGAGTGGCTGGGCAGACTTCTACGGTCTACGCCCTGATCGTAGATAGATAGGGATGGGCTGGAGTGTAAATTTTAAGGGGCTTTGATGTTAGCTTTAGAACTTAGTACAAGAACAGTACTGGGCAGACTTCTACGATCTGTGTCCTGGGAAAGGCAAGGACAAATTAAACTCGGGTATACTATAAAGTATCATATACCATGTAAAAACAGTTTATCTTGTTGGGCAGACTGGATGGACCGAACTGGTCTTTATCTGCTGTCCTTTACTATGTTACTCTTTGGGTTTCTACATGGAATGTTGCTACTAATTGGGATTCCAGAATCTTGTAACTCTTTAGGATTCTAGAATCGTCAGAAATTTTAGTACAAGAACAGTGCGGGGCAGACTTCTACAGTCTGTGCCCTGAGAATTGAAAGGACAAATCAAACTCGGGTATACATATAAAGTAGCACATATCATGTAAAATGAGTTTATCTTGTTGGGCAGACTGGATGGACTGTTCAGGTCTTTATCTGCCGTCATTTACTATGTTACTATGTAAAAAATATTTTACATGGCAGGCGGAGAGTGGGTGTTCCTGCGCTAAACAGATAGTGCATCTTCATGAGTATGCACTAACTGGTAGGCACAGATTAACCGTGTGAGCCCTTACAAAACGGGTGGCGTTAAGGGCCCACACGGTCATTTTTCTTAATGCGAGAACCCAGTTAGGTTTTCAAGATTTCCACTAAGTATATGCATGAAATTGAGTGGCATGTACTGCTTCCATTGTATGGAAATAGATCTCATGCATATTAGTTGTGGATATTTCAAAAACCTCAAAGACCGTGGTTGCCCACCCCTGCACTTTGGGATCTACGCAGTGCTGTGCATTATTCAGATGCAATATGTCCTTGCCCCAAAATGCTAGAGACCTATTCTGTAACCTAGGTACTCACATTTACCTACTCCAAACACGTATAAATGTCTAGAACACTAGGACTTATGCACACAAGTGCACACTTGACTGCGAAGTGACTCCACCCCAGAATGCCCACAAAGCATAGGTTCAATGGACTATCCAATTATGTGCCACTGAATATGCCCAGGGTAGAACCAGACAAGTGATTTACACAGCCAGGGAGCCACTTCTGTCTGTTTTATTGCGTTGAATCTTGACCCCCAAAATTTCACTAAAACTCCTACCTTTAGGACTATAAAAGAGGGTGGAAACGGGGCAGATTTAGGGCGGGGGGAAAAGGAGCTTAGCACTGATTTATTTTTTCAGCACAAGGGGGGGGTCAATATTTATATTTATTTAACTGGGCAGGAGAGTCTTGTGCTTCCTATGTGTTCAATGGATGTGCTACTAAATGTCAACATGGACCACTGCTGCAATGCCTGTTAGTGAAGGGGGCGGTCTATGGTGTTTCGAAAGAGCAAGCAGTTACTGTTTTTTAGGATATGTGGTCCGCTAACTAGGGCGTACTATGTGGGGCCACAGGGGCCTGGGCCCCCCATAGATTTCGGTCTTGGACCCCCCTACTGATGACCCTCTCGACCCCCCCTCCCACCACCAACCCTCCTCCAACCCTCCCCCACCATCGCCATAGACTACCTTTGCTGTGTGGATGACCCCAACCCCTGCCAGCCGAGGTCCTCTTGTTTTCCACGCAAAGCTTGTTCTGTTTCTGATGTCCTGCACATACAACGTGCAGGATGCCAGAAACAGAACGAAGGAAGCAAGAGGACCTTGGCTGGGGGATTGGGGTCGCTTGCCAGCAAAGGTAGGCGACGACGGCGACGGCGGGGGAGGGTTGGCAGTGGGAGGGGGTAGAGAGGGTTGTCGGCAGGGGGGGGCAAAGTTGTTGGTGGTGGTGGTGATGGCGGGGGGGGGGGGGGGGGCTAAAATGTGCCCCCTCTCCTGAGCTCTGGACCCCCCTCCCGCCCAAAGTCTGGCTACGCCCCTGCCGCTAACTAGCTAAGTAAGGGGGCCCTTTTACTAAAGAGATGGTGCACAGCAGCAGGTTTGCTGCGTTCCAGTCCAGAACTACTGCTGGGCTACTGCAGAGCCCGGCAGTAGTTCCCACCTCCAGTACATGCCATTTCCAGTGCTACAAAGAATATTTTCTATTTTGTAGTGCCAGTGCTTACCGGTGGTAATCGGGCAGCACATGGTGGGTTAGTGCGGTAGCCCTTACCGCCATCTCAATGGCTGGCAGTAAGTTCTCCCCTCAAAATGGCCGCACAGTAAGTGGTTCACTTACCACCACCCATTTCTTTTCTGGATTAAAAAAACAGCCTTTTGCCGCTGTGGTAAAAGGGCGGCCTCAGCGCACATTAAAAACATGCACTGATGCTAGCGCAAGCTCCCTTTATCTCAGCTTAGTAAAAGGACCCTTAAGTGGATAAAGTAAGGATTCCAAGATGTCTATCATAACTTTATTCACCGAGCTAACTGGGCATCAGTCTGAATATTGGCTGGTGTCCAAGCAATTTCTAGGCGACTGCACATACCTGGAAATTCGATGCTGGAGCTCAGACATGGCCTTGGCATTGAATATCTAGGTGTTAAATCTGCCTCAGCAGTCAGTGGCTTAAAAAACACTGACCACTGTGGGCTGAATATTATCCTCAAGGCTTATAAATCTAAGCAAATGAATGGCAGGCCTAAATTTATGAGCCTAACTTTTAAGTTCTTAAGGTGAATTTTCAGCTAAAAATAGGGCAATAGAAGCTCAGCTTTTTTTTGAATATAGGGCCATTTTTTTTTTTGTAGAGTCTTAGTTTACTATACAGGGAAAAGTGGAAACATAAAACATGACTAGATGGGGATGAATGTCAACCTCTCTCCCTCCTTCTAGCCCCCAACCCCATGATTATTATTGTTTATAGTAATTAAAGCAGTTTAAAGAACACCATTAACTCTCCTGAACTCAATATTCTGTTTACACTGTGCAACAAGCAAATATTATAGTTTAAATCTAATAAATTTGACCCAGTTATCGGGTCCTTTTATTAAAAGAGTGTTAAGTCCTAATGTGGTTTAGCATGCTGGAAAATGTTACCACAAAATGCATTAAAGCTTTATTTTTTGGGTAATTTTGCATTTTGCACACATTAATTGCACATTAATTTTTATTTATTTATTTATTTGTTGCATTTGTATCCCACATTTTCCCACCTCTTTGCAGGCTCAATGTGGCTTACAATCAGTGGTGTGCTGAAGCAGGCTCTCCACAGGCTCGCAAGAGCCGGTTGTTAAGTTTTTAAGAATTTTGGGAGCTGGTTGTTAAAGTAGGGCCTTCCATGGCTACTTTAACAACTGGCTCCCAAATGTGGGCTTGGGCCCCCTGCTGAATTCTCTTTTACTTTGCTGGTGGGGATGCTGAACCCTGCCAGCCAAGTAAATAGACTACTGCTGCTCCCCGCTCCTTGTTTCTAGCTCTGGGCAGCAGGCTGGGACTTCTCAAGCATGTGAGAGAAGTTCCAGAATGCTGCTCAGAGCAAGACGTTGGGAGTGGTGGCAGTCCATTTACTGGCTGCCAGCAAAGGTATGCCTAGCGTGCCCGCATGAAGGGAGGGAGCAGAGAGAGGCAAGTGTTGCTCCCCCACCCCCGGCCACCCCTGGCCCTTCCAACTGCAGAGCTGGCTACGTCCGGAGAAAGAGCCTGTTGTTAAAAATTTACCAGCACACCCCTGCTTACAATACATCATGAATAGTGAAAATACATGAGAAGTATACATTTAGTATAACAGAGGATTCTGGGTAACATGATAATGATACAAACATGATAGTATTTAAACAAGCAACATAGTAAGAAACGTTTAGGTAATATATAAGAATTATATAGAAAATATACATTTAGTAATAGTAGAGGATCTTGGTGACATGATGATGAAAAAACATTATAGTAGTTTGGAAAGCAAATATTGTAGAAGGTAGTTCTGGATATGTGTGCAGGGGGTTCATGTTTGTTAATCATTTTTGTATGCCTTGTTGAAGAGATGGGTCTTCAGTAGAATTTGGAAGTTAGTTTTCATAGATCGTTTTTAGGTTGCGCGGAAGCGCATTCCAGAATTGTGTGCTAAGGTAGGAAAAGGTTGATGCATGTGTTAGGTTTGTATTTAAGACCTTTACAGTTGGGAAGTGAAGATTAAGGAATGTACGGATGATTTCTTCGCATTCCTGGATGGTAAGTCTATCAGGTCTGACATGTAGGCTGGTGCGTCTCCGTGAATGATTTGGGGCTCATTTTCAAAGCACTTAGACGTACAAAGTTTCATAGGTTACTATGGAAACTTTGTAAGTCTAAGTGCTTGAAAATATACCTCTTTATGACTAGGGTGCATTTTTTTGGAAGGGTGCATACCATGGGTGGGGAATGGGCATGCCAAGGTAACCAGCTAGCGTGTTCTGATTATCACATGCTGACTGGATAATGCAGAGTTAACGCAGGAGCAGTTAGGGCTCCTTTTACTAAGCTGTGGTGTGTTTTTGACAAGCGCTGAGGCCCCCTTTTACCGCAGCAGATAAAAGGTTGACTTTTTTTTCTCAAAAAGAAATGGCTGTATGATAAGTGAACCACCTGCCACGTGGCCATTTGGGGGGGGGGGGGGGGGGGGAGATGGTGGTAAGGGCTCCCACGCTAGCCCAGCGGTAACCAGGCAGTATGCAGTGCTGCCCGATTACTGCCAGCCAGCACCAGCACTACAAAAATAGAATAATTTTGTAGCGCCAGAAGGGGGTACACTGGGGGTGGGACCTACCGCCGGGCTGTAGTGGTAGCTCTGGATTGGTGCATGACAAGTCTGTTGCCGCACACCAACCCTTTAGTGCCTCCTAAATATGAGGTAGTAAGTACTCCTGGTTTAATTTTTTTGCAGGTCTCACTTGCTAATGGAAAAATTAGCGCAGGACCTGAAAAAAAGAAGATAAAAAGCTCTATTTAATGGCAGAGTTAACAATGGGTGGCATATCAGATTTGAATAAACTAAATTAAAGTCCCACATTAAATGCACTAAGCCTGTTTTTTAAATACTCTTTAGTAAAAGGGGCCCCTAGGTGAACACAACTGAGTATGATGTGACAGGATACACGCTATCAAAGGAATCCAGGGTAATAGAGATCCTGGCTCACAAACAGCAGCAAAAACTTTACATGGCAGAACAGGAGGGCAAATTTAAAGAAACAAAGAAATCATATATATGATTTCTATATTCAAGAATCTGAAAATGGACCAGCCAGTATTCAAAGTGATTTAAATGGGCAGGTGCCAGCAATATTCAGGGCTGGGACCTGCAGAGCTAACCCGGCCAACTTTGGACAGCTCAAAAGCTGTCCTAACTTGGCCAGTATACCTTTGCAGATCCCAGCACTGAATATCGGCCAGGATCCGCATAACGTTTAAAAATTTTCTTCTCTCCGAGTCCTCTTCTGCCCCCCCCCCCAAAGCAGCCCCTCTCTTTCCAGGCACCCTCCCCCCCCAGCCTGTGACATTTCCAAAACCTCCCTCCCCCACAACATCCACCCAACCCCCCCCCCCAAGGACTTGATAGGCCCCCTCCCCTTGAACCTGCCTGTTATCATTGGTGATCCAGCAGGGGCAATGGGGGCAGGAGCCATTTTTTAAGTAGCTGACGCTAGGAACAGGAGCAAGTGGGCCTCACTCCTGCCCCCATCACCCCCCTCATGGGATAGGAGATAGTGTCTTATTGTGGATTACGAATTGAGTAAAAGATAGAAAACAGAGTTAAAAGGTCAGTATTTTCAATGAAGAAGGGGAGATAGTGGGATTCCCCAGGGGTCTGTGCTGTGAGATATGATGACCAGAACTAAATACAATATTCAAGGTGAAGTTGCACCTTGGAGCGATACAGAGGCATTATAGTATTCTTTTTTCCTACTAGGTAGATATAGTTTGGGTTCCTCTTCCTACATGCATCACTTTGTACTTGTTCACATTAAATTTCATCTGCCATTTGGATGCCCAGTCTCTCAGTAACTTAAGCTCCTCTTGCAATTGTTCACAATCCTCTTGAAATTTAACAACTTTGATTAACTTTCCAGCTTATAATCGAAAGTAATCGCCGGCTATTTCCCGACACAAATCGGGATATGGCCGGCGATTTCGCAAAAGCGGCGAAAAGCGTATAATTGAAAGCTACATTTGTGATAGCTTCACCGCTTTCCCTTCGCCGCGCCGGCAAAAGTTCAAAGGGGCGTGTTGGCAGCGAAGCGAAGGCGGGACATGGCCAGGCTTGGGCGTAGCTACCAGATGGCCGGCTTTCGTGGATAATGGAAAAATAAATCCCGGCGATAAGCAGTATTTCGACGGGTTTACTTGGTCCTTTTATTTTCACGACCAAGCCTCAAAAAGGTGCCCCAACTGAACCAGATGACCACCGGAGAGAATGGGGATGACCTCCCCTTACTCCCCCAGTGGTCGCCAGCCCCCTCCCACACTAAAATTATTAAAATACAAACCTTTTTGCCAGCCTGTATGCCAGCCTCAAATGGCATACCCAGCACCCTGACAGCAGTATGCAGGTCCCTGGAACAGTTGTTGTTGGTTGCAGTGGACTGCAGAAAGGCAGAGCCAGGCCCATCCCCCCCTACCTGTTCCACTTGTGGTGGGTAATGTTGAGCCCTCCCAAACCCCCCAAAACCCACTGTACCCACATGTAGGTGCCCCCCTTCAGCCCTTAGGGCTAGGGTAATGGTGCACACTTGTGGGCAGTGGGTTTTGGAGGAGATTTAGGGGACTCAGCACACAAGGGAAGGGTGCTATGCACCTGGAAGCTAATTTGGTTGTTTATAAAAGATGTTTGAAGTGCCCCTAGGGTGCCTGGTTGGTGTCCTGGCATGTGAGGGGGACCATTGCACTACAAATGCTGACCTCCTCCCATGGCCAAATGCCTTGGATTCGCGGGTTTGAGATCGCCGGCAGTTTTTTTCCATTATCGCGGAAAAACAAGAGTGGCGATCTCAAACCCGGCGAAATCCAAGGTATTTCGCCGGCCCACACCGTATTATCGAAAAAAAGATGGCCGGCCATCTTTTTGAAAATACGGTTCCGGCCGGCTGTTGCGCCGCCGCCAAAATAGATTCGCCGGCGAAGTTCGATTATTCCCCTCTTTGTGTCATCAGCAAATTTAATTACCTCACTAGTTATTCCCATCTCTAGATAATTTATAAATATGTTAAAAGGCAGCTGTCCCAGTACAGACCCCTTAGGAACCCACTATCTACTCTTCTCCATTGAGAATACTGACCATTTAACCCTACTCTCTGTTTTCTATCTTTTAACCAGTTCTTAATCCACAATAGGACACTGTCTCCTATCCCAAGACTCTTAATTTCCTCAGGGAGTTTTCATGAGGTACTTTGTCAAATGTATTCTGAAAATCCAGATAGACAATATCAAACAGCTCATCTTTATCCACATGTTTGTTCACCCCTTCAAAGAAATGTAACCTAATAAACAAAACAAAGTTTAAAAGTAGAATGTCAAACTCTGCATTTTTACGTGAGTGATGTTGTTGAGGTGATAGTGGTTGTTAAATTTCATCATCAAAAACTTGGGGAGGGGGGAGTCCTAGAGATCTGAAGGTCAATAGGTAAGACTGAAGGTTTGTCTAGGGCATCTAATACCCTTGCACTAGTCGGCACTATTTCCCTTATGTTTTTCTTATTCCTGGCTTGAGTTTTCTCTCAGGTGGAGTGGAATGGGTAGACGTGAATCTCTTGTTTACCTCTTTCCAAAAAGACTAGGGGGCATGTAATTAAGCTACAAAGTAGTAAATTTAAAATGAATCGGAGAAGATATTTCTTCACTCAATGTGTAATGAAACTCTGGAATTCATCGCCAGAGAATGTGGTAAAAGCAGTTAGCTTAGTGGGGTTTAAAAAAGTTTGGGATGGCTTTCTAAAGAAAATTCCATAAGCCATTATTAAGATGGACTTGGGAAAATCCATTGCTTATTTCTAGGATAAGCAGCTTAAAATGTATTGTACTGTTTTGGAATCTTGTCAGGTACTTGTAACCTGGACTTGGCCACTGCTGGAAACAGGATGCTGGACTTGATGGACCTTCAGTCTGTCCCAGTATGGCAACTCTTATGAACTTATGTTCAGGTAGCCTGGCAGGGAAGCAGTTGGAGATCTGCACAGGTACTTTCCAACCTCTCTCAAGGAAAGAGGAAAGGGGATGTATATCAAAGCAAGGTCATAATTTATATACAGTAGGTATTTTCCTATTCCTGGAGGGCAGGAGGTAATGAGGATTAAGTGATTTGCCCAAGATCACAAGGATTCACAATGGAATTGAAGCAGGCTTCCCTGATTTGTAGCCAATGCTCTATTAGGCTACTCCTAAGGCTTTGAAATTCTATCTTTGTTTAATTTCCTAACCAGTATTTTTCTTTATATTGTATAGTCTTCATTTGCCAGCATGGTCTATATTTGCATGGTTTCATTGTGCACTGAGAGATCTCTCCATTGGGGTCAGTTGCTAGAGTGCTGCTGGCTTGGATTCTGATACACAAAAATTACGAGCCAGCAATATGTGCTTCATACTGGTTTTAGCCGGTTAAGTGAGCACGGAGTTCAGCGAGATATGCACAAAGGAATTCTGTGGGCTATTTTCCTGTCACAGTAGCAGCTAGCAGTAATTGTATGCTAACTTATTTAAATGAGCTACTTACCATTCAAATGTGCATTCTGAGTAATGCACAGCCGTTTTCCTAGTGATGCACAGAAAGGACCACCTGTGATGAATTTTTATGGGAGGTCAGGAGCTGTCAGTACTACCCCGGCTGGCTGAGGAAAGCTGTGAGAGCTGTGGACCATCCAGCAGCTGTGAAGTTGTAAAGCATTACTGGGTCTGCCTGTTCTCTTTTTGCAGCTAGCATGCTGTAGATGACAGGTCAGCCAAGAGGTCTTCCAGCTGGAGGAGCCAGGTGTACAGGGAGAACAGATCACAGTGGCGTGCTGCCAAGTCCTCAACCTCTTACCAGCTACAATGTTTGTACTATTTCCTAAACTCCACAAAATATAGTAACAACATGACAAACTAGTGGAAGACAAATGAGCTATTTCTGGACCTTTGCAAGCTCCTCATGGGTCAGAAATTGTGGAAAACAAAAAAGGCTACAAACTGCTTTCATACATGTAGCTTGTATGCGTGTATGAAAACCGTCTGTAGCATGTACAGAGCAGCCACGCTTAGCGATTGGCTGTTCTGCGCATGCTCAATAGACCGATTGGCTCCCCCCCTACTGAGCTGCTCGCTGTTTTTGCAAGCAGCTGATTTGCATCCCGTTTCTTCTGAGCGTCACTAGCTATTTCCAACTTGGTAATTTTACTGAGTTGGAAATATTGATCGGTACTTTAACGGGACTTTAGTGCATTGAGGTGTTTTTCTGTCAGTAAGAAAAAAAGAATTACGTTGATGTTAACCAGTAGTAAATTTGAAAGAAAAAAGTGCATAGTGTCAGGTTGAGGCTAGTGGCAACCTCCATTTGCAAAGCGGAAAAAGAAGCATGCTCTGAAAAGAATCCAGATCAGCATCCTAGCGTGGTCCTGGCAGAGAAGGCTACTGGGCCAGAGAGCTCTGAGACAGTGAAATCTTCTTTCCTATAGTAACACATCTTTGATGGAATGAATATTTGCTGTGTGTCAGGCCGGTCCTAGGGTCTCTGTGCCCCCCTGCAGACTATCAGTTGCCCCCGCCCCGCGGAGCCAATTACCTGGCTTAAAGAACTTGATTGAGAAGATTCTTCTCTCTTCTGCTCTGCTGAGCGAAGTCCCGACTAGTGGCGTGGCCCGTGGACGGCAGTGGTAGATGAGGAGTGCACTAGCCAGTGCAGGAAAGGCCAGGGCAGGGGCGGAAGCTAGGCCAGTGAGTCAGGCAGTCAGCTGGGAGCCTCAGCGCCTGGGACAGAGGAGCGAGCCGGCCGGAGGAGAGACATGAGACATGACATGCTTAGGCAATTTAGGTACTCACTTGTCCGCAACCGCAAGGCGCACTGGCGTGCATGCAGGTGCCGCCAGGGGGAGGAGGCATCGTCTCATGACGTCGAGAGTGGAGGAGCCGCTGGCCAGTCTTGAAGGAGATGAGCAGCGCCGCGGAGGTGTAAAGCACACGCGCCGCCAGCGTGCAGCATTACGGCGGGAACTGGAAGCGGGAAGGTCCATCGAACAGCTGGGCGGGTTGCGGGAGTTCGTCGCCCTTGAAGGCAGGCGCCCTCCTGCGGTGCTTACCCCACTTACCGGAGTTGGATTGGCCCTGCTGTGTGTTATTCTGGAGAGTGGAAAGGAGAGATTGTGTCTCCAACTGGAATTCGTTTGCACTGTCTGTGACAGGAATAAGCCTCACTCAAAAACCCATGAGGGTATGGTAGGCAGATCTTAAGGTCTAAAAAATCTAAATTATTATTAATTAGTATTCTCCAGCCTTTTCCATTTTCTTTTTTTTATTTGCTATGGCTTGTATCACACTGAAACTGGTGCCAGGCTGCCTGAACTGCTGCCAGCTGAGAGAAAGTTAATGATCTCACAGGAATAGAAAAGCAGAAGGGAAATAGTGCCAAACACCCAGGGTCAGGAGATTTTGAGGCCTATTGGTACTGTACCATGGGGGTGAGGGTAGAAGGGGAGGTTATACCATCCTCCCAATCTGATCCCACAGCTGCATTGTATCAACAACAAAACCTGGACTATGTATTGCATATCTGGCATCTTAGAGCCCTTGTACCTGCACAGATCTACAGGTTCAGCAGTCAAAAGCTGCATCTAAAGGGTGAGCACCTTTATTTCCTGGTTGATGTGTGGCACCTTAAATTGTTCTTTTGCCTTCCTTTCATACTTTGATAGCAGTTAGCATCAGGACCGGCGTTAGGGGGTGGCAAACAGGGCAGTTGTGCTGGCCCCCGTACCATAGGAGGCCCCAAACTGAAGGAGGCATAGGCTGAAGGCCAGCTTTTGGGTCCCCTCACTAGTTTCTGCCCTAGGCCCTGAATGTCTAACACCAGCCCTGGTTAGCATCCTGTTCAAATTTGGCCTAGGGACTCAGAAAGATTTGGCAATGAAATTTACTCTCTCAGTTATTTTCTACCCTCCTCTCCTTTATAAATGTTACCTGTGAAAACCACACTACAAACAGGGATGGCCAGAGGAAGGAGGTAGGCAGAAAATGAATACCAGGAGTGACAGGCAAAAAGCTCAGTTACAAACATAAAGGACAGACTGCTTCATATAAAGCAGAATGGGATTACTGAGATCTATTGTTTCAACTTCTCAGCCCAGTTATATCCGAGCTTGAAAAGACCTAAGAAATTCTCAAAGTGTGCCATGAGTTCTGAGTCTTGAGTTCAGTAGGCTCAATATTCAAAAAAAGCTGAGCTTCCTAAATTAGTGCCTTATTTTTAGCAAAACTTGGGATCCTAAAAGTTCAGCTGAAAATTCCTTAATTAGGAGCTGAAAAATTAGCTTATAAACTTCGACCCACCATTCATTTGCCTAGATCATGAGCTAATTTGCGAGCCTAGGGTCGAAAATAAGTGTAAGTTTCTAACCTTTTTTTACTCACCCTAAATCTGCTCCCTAAATCCATCCACTTTCTATGCTCCTAAATTTAATTTAGTGAAATTTTGAGTATGAAGTTATGCACTCAACCCTAGTACATCTTCAAAGAGGCAATTTATTAGCGTGAATCCTTTGAATTAGAAACTGGTAGATTTAGGTATGTCTCTTCCCATTTTCCTATCTTATGGTAATTTTTTGTTTGATTGGGTATGTGGGGGGGGGGGGCACATGAGCAGAAGTTTCCTCTCCTGTTTCTGGGCTGAAATGGAGAGCTGCCCCCCAGTCTCCTGAAACTTCATTCATTGCCAGGGCCGCCGAGAGACTAGGCCGGGCCCGGAGCAAGGCGGCCCCCCCCCTGCTGCTTCTGCCCCCGTTGCTCCCCCCGCTGCTGCCTCCCCCCACCGCTGCAGTCCGCGGTCTCACCTGCCTGCCTCCACAGCTCTGGGCCCCATGCATTCGAAGCGGCAGTCGCAGATTGCCCCCCTTCAGGCCTTCCCTCACTGTGTCCCGCCCTCATCTGATGTAACTTCCGGTTTCCGCAAGGGTGGGACACAGGGAGGGAAGGCCCGAAGGGAGGCAATCTGTGACTGCTGCTTCGAATGCAGTGGGCCCGGAGCCGAGGAGCCAGGCGAGACCGGTGACTGCAGTGCCGGCGGCCCTGACCCCGGCGCTGGGCCCCCTTGGAGGCCTGGGCCCGGGGAATTCTTGTCCCACTGCCCCCCCTCTCGGTGGCCCTGTTCATAGCTACTAGGAGTGCAGTTCTCATTTTTCATAGGATCCTGTCTGATTCATAACTGACAGGTGATACCAGAGTGTCCCGGCTGGGAAGAAGCTCTGTCACAGCAATACTCTGGTTTATGGAGCCCAAATAGTAAATCTGTGCCTTTTTATTCTAGCAAACAGCATCTCTTTGCCAAACTACTGGCCTCTAAATGTACTTCCATTTCAGAAATCAATGTGGCAGCAAACATTTTAATGCAGGGGATCTGGCGACACCCTAAAGTATTTGAATCTAATCGTGCTTGGAGCAGCAACCAGAGGTGGGAAGCAGATGTCCTTCCTTAGACATAACCACATGTTGGACATGTTTTATTATTTCTAAATGCTGATTGAATTTTTAATACTGGTCTGAGCAATGCTGCTTTCATTATATTGGCATCTCTGTGGCCAAGCTTATTGCACTGATGGTGTGGCCCTGTGAGATAGTCCTGTTGCAGCCCAGAGGGATGTGGCGGCTTTCTGCTTTCCTCTTCTGTCTACCACCCATGTCTCACACCAAGGTTTTGCAAACTAGAATGAAAACCAAAATGTAACAAAAACCTTAGCTCAGCCTCCTCTGAACTGGATGCAGATTAATAAAAGATATTCTCTTGGTGTGTGCTTGAGGGGAAAAGCTCTGCCCAATCAAAGAATGAGTGGCAGGTCATTTTGCAGTGTATAACTGCTGGCTTGAAAATAGATGCAGCCAGTGCAGGAATTCAGACCTGCCAGCTTATTTTCGAAACAGAAAGATGCCCATATTTCGACCCAAATCAGGAGATGGGCGCCTTCCCCCGTGGGCGCCCAAATCGGTATAATCGAAAGCTGATTTGGGCGCCTCCAACTACAGTCTGTCGCGGGAAGGAACAAAGTGACAGGGGCGTGGTGAAGGCGGGACTGGGGCGTATTTATTGGCCGAGGAGAAATGGGCGCGCTCGGCCAATAATGGAAAAAAGAAGGGCGCTAGAAGCGAGAATTTGGGTCACTTTTTCTGGACCCTTTTTTTTTCATGAACAAGTCCCCAAAAAGTGCCCCAACTGCCCAGATGACCACCGGAGGGAATCCGGGATGACCTCCTCTGACTCCCCCAGTGGTCACTAACCCCCTCCTACCAAAAAAAAAGAACTGTCAAAACTTTTTTGCCAGCCTGTATGCCAGCCTCAAATGTCATACCCAGCTCCATCACAGCAGTAAGCAGGTCCCTGGAGCAGTTGTTAGTGGGTGCAGTGGACTTCAGGCAGGTGGACCCAGGCCCATCCCCCCCACCTGTTACACTTGTGCTGGTAAATGGGATCCCTCCAAACCGCCCCCAAAACCCACTGTACCCACATCTAGGTGCCCCCCTTCAGCATAAGTGCTATGGTAATGGTGTAGAGTTCTGGGGAGTGGGTTTTGGGGGGGATTTGGGGGGCTCAGCACCCAAGGTAAGGGAGCTATGGACTTGGGAGGTATTTAAAATTTTTTTTTTAATTGTTACAAGTGCCCCCTAGGGTGCCCGGTTGGTGTCCTGGCATGTGAGGGGGACCAGTGCACTACGAATCCTGGCCCCTCCCATGACCAAATGCCTTGGATTTGTTCGTTTTTGAGCTGGGCACCTTCGGTTTCCATTATCGCTGAAAACCGATACCGCCCAGCTCAAATCTGCCCAAATCCGATACATTTGCCCGGCACAAACCGTATTATCGAAACAAAAGATGGACGCCCATCTTTTTCGAAAATACGGTCTGTCCCACCCTTTCGCGTATCCGTCCTCGGAGATAGGCGCCCATGGAGATGGGCGTTCGCATTCGATTATGCCCCTCCTGGTAAACCAACTGCTTAAGAAGCTTCATCTGTACCAGTGGATTTTTCTTCAATTTATATTGTGTTAAGGTTAGAGGGCTGGCGATATGTGTTTTATATGTGTATGGCGGGAGGGGAGTCTAGAGCCCGAGGTGAGGGGGCGCATTTTAGCCCCTCCCAGCTCCGCTGACCCCCCCCCCCCGCCATTGCTGACCCCCCCTCCCGCCGCCGCAACCACCACCAACAACTTTGACCCCCCCCCATTGACGACTTTCTCCACCCCCCTCCCGCTGCCAACCCTCCCCTGCCACCGCCTACCTTTGCTGGCGGGGGACCCCAACCCCCACCAGCCGAGGTCCTCCTCTTCCGGCACAAGGCTTTGTTCTGTTTCTGTGAGTCTGACAACAACGTGCAGGACGTCAGACTCACAGAAACAGAACGAAGCCTTGCGCCGGAAGGAGAGAACCATACAACGTGCAGGATGTCAGCAAAGGTAGGCGACGGTGACTGCGGCGGCAGGGGAGGGTTGGCAGCAGGAGGGGGGTCGAGAGGGCCGTCGGCAGGGGGGTCCAGGGCCAAATCTACAGGGGCCCAGGCCCCCGTTGCCCCACATAGCTACGCTACTGGGCCATGCGGTAAGATTGCTCTTGCTCTTACCACCTAATATTGCTGGGAGGGGCACTTACCACCATCCATTGAGGTGGTCGTAAGGGCTCCCACACTAACCCAGTGGTAACTAAATAGCACGCGGTGCTGCCCAATTACCGCTGGGTTAGCATGACGCTATAAAATACAGGCCGATTTTCCCTAGTGTGGGAAATGGCAAGTGCTGGGGCTGGAACTACCACCAGCACCTGCGATGGTCCAGCAGTAGCTCCATAAGCACATAAGCACCGCCGTACTGGGAAAAGACCAAGGGTCCATCAAGCCCAGCATCCTGTCTCCGACAGCGGCCAATCCAGGCTTCAAGAACCTGGCAACCCCCCCCCCCCCCAAATAATAATAATAATAATAATAATTTTTTAATAATGTTCAATGGACTTTTCCTTCAGGAATCTGTCCAAACCCCCCTTAAACTCCGTAAGGCCAGTTGCTGTCACTACATTCTCCGGCAATGAGTTCCAGAGTCCAACTACACGCTGAGTAAAGAAAACTTTCTCCTATTTGTTTAAATGTACCATATTCTAGCTTCATCTTGTGTCCCCTGGTTCTATTATTGTTTGAAAGTGTAAACAAACGCTTCACATCTGTCCGCTCTACTCCGCTCATTATCTTGTAGACTTCTATCATATCACCCCTCAGCCGCCCTTTCTCCAAGCTGAAGAGCCCTAACCTTCTCAGCCTTTCCTCATAAGGAAGTCGTTCCATCCCTTTTATCATTTTCGTCGCCCTTCTCTGCACCTTCTCCAATTCCTTTATATTTTTTTGAGATGCGACGACCAGATTAGCATGCGGTAAGCTTACGTTGGGCTTGCTGCCGCTTTGTAAAAGGGCCCCTTTAAGGGCAATTCTAGAACTGGGTGCCACATTTACACACCACTTGCATGCCGAAATATGCAGAATACCAGCACTTTTGCAGGTAAGTGTACACTTATGGGCATAAATAGCAGCAAAGCCAAACCCCTAGAGTTACCATATGGCTCCAGAAAAGGAGGACAGATTGAGCCAGTCTGGGTTTTACTTCCATTGCTTTCAATGGAAGCAAAACCTTCACTGGATCAATGTGTCCTCCTTTTTCTGGAGCCATATGGTAGCCCTAACACCCCCCCCCCCCTCCGAAGCACATCACCTGACCTTTGCTCCCAGCAAGGGGACATTCTCTATATGGCACCATAAAACCACATGGATAGCGTGACTCTATAAACTATGCTAAAAGTTAGGTGTAGTTTATAGAATACGCTCACATGCCGTTCTTGTGTCTAAAATTTAGGTGCACTCATTTAGGCCACCTAAAACCAGGTCTAAATACCTGCGCCTAAGTTAGGTGCAGATCGGATATATTCTATAATAGTGAGCATAGTTTTTTGGAATGCCCAAAACCCGCCCATTTCATGCCCATGGCCACACCCAATTTTCGATTATGCACTTTAGAATTTACACACCCCATGTTACAGAATGCACCTAGAAAGTTGTGCACATAAATACTAATTAAAGCCAATTAGTGCTGCTAAATGGTTGTTAAGTACCAATTACCAGTGCCGATTGGCTTGTTAATCAAGTTGTGCGTGCATTTTGGCTGTGCAGTTAAATTAGCATGCACAACTTAAGGCGCCATATATAGAATTTGGGGGTAAGTATTTTGCTGTAAGAGCATGCATAAGTTGAATAGGGCCCCTTTTCCCAAGCTACAGCAAAAAGGGGCCTGCAATAGCGTTGGCGCATGTTTTTCATGCGCGCCGAGGTCCCCTTTGACCGCAGGGGCCAAAAAGGGAAGGTCTCTCCTTTCTGCAGGAAATATCATGTGGCAAGTAAACCATTTCAGGGGGGGGAGCCCTTACCACCACCCATTGAGGTGACAGTAAGGGCTCCCGCGCTAACCTGGCAGTAACTGGGCAGCACACGGCACTCACATAGAGCCTACTGTGGCTTAGTAAAAGGGCCCCACTAATTGCCAAAATAATGCATTTGTTTTTAAGGGCTTTTCATTTTAGGTTCTTGCAGGCATTACTACTGTACAAAACCTGCAAAAGAAAAAAGAAAAGAAAAAGAAAAGCCTTAACAAATGTGTTAATATTGCAATTAGCACATCTTACTAAAAATACACCAGTATAGCTTGCGCAAATAACACGTGTGCTATACGAGTGAAAATACAATACAGCAGGTCTGTGGCTGGTGTAACTGCAGGCACGTAAATGTTAGGAGTGCCAATGCTGGGTTACGCTAGCATTCTGCAACACAATCTGGCACAGAATAGGATCAAGATGCCCAGTTATAGATTTATCCCTTTGTGTCTACACCTCTGCCAGAGAACTGAGCTCATAACATTTAGGCTGTACTGTGCTTAGGGCTTAGAAAATGTTAAGTTCTCTCTAGAAAGGGAAAGCAAAGGAAAATTACAGCTACTAATTCATGGATTATTATTTTTTCTTCCTTCTATCAACTGCAATCAATGGAGAAAGAAGTGTATTCTGTCTGTTAGAAATAGGGAACAAACCTTGTAATGACAGGTTTCATTCTGGTGTTGTTAACTTTCAGCCTTTTCCCCCCAGTATTAATCGCTATCAGGCATCAGACAGCCCTAAACCTTTGACCTTTGAGTTAACAGGTATCTAGCTGCTGCTAGGAGGAGCTATTCTGCTTTTTAAGAGTCTGCTGTACAGCAGGATCCAAGATGGCCAAACCTGTTTGACTTTGTGATGGCTGTCGAGCTTTCTCTCCTGATCATTTTCCTGTTTTGTTGTAGCAATGCCGAAGAGAAGGGGAAAGTAAGGTTACCTTGTCCTCAATTCAGGTATCTTGAACGCGAAATGGGGTGATTCTTCAGGAGAGAAACTGAGATGTCCTCACTGCCCCGCCTGTGTTGAGAGAGTGGACGGGGCTTGAGGAGAGCATTTCGCTCAGCCCGCCTGTCCAAACACCACCACCACAGCCATTGGCATGCAGTTCGCCCTGATGAGGCTTGGAGCTGCCCCCCTACGTGGAAGGCACTGGTGTGGGAGTGGAGGCAATGAGTTCACTCCCACCAAGGATCGCATAAGAAACATAAGAATAGACATAGTGGGTCAGACCAATGGTCCATCTAGCCCAGTATCCTGCTTCCAATCAAGGTCACCCAATTAGTAACAACATTCCATGCTACCAATCCTGGGTAGGTTTTGAAGTTTCCTAAGGTCCAGATGATCTCTCCAAGAGAACTCTTCAAGATATACATGCAGGAAGTTTGAAACCATCTAGCAAAAACTTACCTCCAGTGGCATTCCTAGCATGTTCACCCCCTGGGGCAGGTTGCTGTTCGCCCCCCTCCCCGGGGCCTTTCCCCCCGGCTTGTCACCCTCCCAAGGCGTGCCAACCCCTAGAGTTACCATATGGCTCCAGAAAGGAGGACAGATTGAGCCAGTCTGGGTTTTACTTCCATTGCTTTCAATGGAAGCAAAACCTTCACTGGATCAATGTGTCCTCCTTTTTCTGGAGCCATATGGTAGCCCTAACACCCCCCCCCCCCCCCCCTCCGAAGCACATCACCTGACCTTTGCTCCCAGCAAGGGGATGCAAAGAGCAGGTGAACAGCTGTCGGCTCTGCCGGTCCCTGCCCCAGAACCGAAAGTAACATAGAGGAGGCAGGGGATCGCAGAGCTGACAGCTGTGTGCCTGCTCTGCACATCCCTTGCTGCCTGCACCCTGGGCAGACCGCCCCACCACCCCGCCTTTGGTACGCTACTGCTTACCTGCAATAAATAAGATCTATTACCTGCCTTTTAAACAAAGACAGTCTGTTGCTCCATCTGGTACTGGCCCTAATGTTAATTTAGCGACAGTATCTCCTGATCGTTTGAATATATCAGTTGTTGGTAACATCTCAAGATACAGTGAACACCCGTCCAACACTCCTGGTATCTTTTGTGTTCGAATCGGATAAAAAGTTTTGTGAATCGGATAAAAACATTTTTGTTTGTTTTTCAAGTATAGAACAATTTTGTTTAAGGATCATAAAATTTGGTGTTTTCCTGATGTTGGTAGAGAAACTCAGCAAAGGTGTAAGTCTTTTTTAGAGCTTCGTCCTCACATTGTTAAAAAAATGGTGGGGAATTTTTTCTTTACTTTCCTGTAAAATGTTTAGTAAAAATTCAGAATGACCCTGTTCATCTTAAACAATTTCTAGATAATAAGTTTCCCATGCAGCTAGGTAGTGTACCCTCTGTTTTGACTGGCAATTGGGCATAAGTATAAAAATCGGTGAGATTAGGCCTTTTCTTTCTTTTTGAATATATTCTCTCTATAGATTCGGAAGGATCCCGTAATTGGGGACTAAAAGAGGATTTTGTTATTGCTTCTGTAAAGTTATTTTATTTCTTGTTAATTGTGAAAGTATCTCTTTGGGTAAATCCTAATTTCTGGACAAGTGTAAATTTTATTTTTGTAAATTTATTTTGTAAATTTTTGTAAAAAACGAGTCTGCTATAGCCAGTCCATGCCTACTTGTGTCCTGCATTTCTGTTAATCTTAGTTCCTATTTCCTGATGGGCTCTTTGCTTTCAGTAATGCACTTCTTGGAGGTACAATGACGTAAGACTTACCTTGAGTGGTCCTAGTTCTTGTCTTGTTCTAGTCTAGTATTCAAGCCTCAGGACTCTACTAAGGACACTGTGACAGACTGAAGCAGCCAAAGTAAAGGTACTTGAAGATTGATTCAATCACCTAAATAAAAAAAGCTGATAGAAGAATTCAGCTAAATTTAATCTAATCTGTCTTTCTTCTATGTTTGTGCAGCGCTGCGTATGCCTTGTAGCGCTATAGAAATGCTAAATAGTAGTAGTAGTAGTAAGGATAGAAAAGAATATTCAACTGTTTTTCCAGCATTAATAGCTATTGGGCAAAAGCCAATCTTGAATCTGTGACCCTTGGATTGCAGACATCTGCTTTCCAGAAGGAGCTGTTCCACCTCTTGAGCCTGCTATGGCCAACCCATTCCTAGCTGGGTCTTATATCTCTGCTTCAGAACTGTTCTTGTCCAGTTGTCCAGAACAAAATGAAAATGTATAAAAACAAAGCAAAACAAAATGAAAAATCCTGCAAATGACACAGGAAACTAAACTAAACTTTTTTTTTTTTTTTGCCTTCATATCCCCAGTTAGAAACAGCCAGACAGTGATCTCCATTGCCTCTATCAGTAATAGGTGTATGAACTTTCAACTTGGCAGGTGCTTGCAGTTTCTAAAAACAAAACTAACTCTTTTGCCTGAGTGACAGTAGCAGGAGCAGACACCACTTTAGAGGGAAACTGAGGGACTGTAAATTGTTCCCCTGGCCAACGCACCATCAAGTAAGAGAGAGCTTGTGACTGACTAACCCAGCCAGTACACAAGGGAAGTAGGGCCGGTGCTAGATATGATGGGGCCCAGGGCAGACACTAGGGATGGGGCACCAAAGCTTGCTTCTAGATTGGCTCTCTTTCAACTTTAGGCAGGTATGGGGCCACCAGTAACATGGGGGCCCAGGCAATACCCCTGTTAGAGCCCACCAATCTGCTGTATTGATACTAGAGCTGTATGCAATTCTACCAAATACAAATAGTGAAAATATTATTCGGCCAAATACAAATACTGAATACGAATAATGAGCACTGAGCTTTAACATAACAAATAATAAAAAGTAATGTGAAATCAGAGATCAAATGTTTATTTCAGTGGGATTTAGCTCAGTAGAGCTCTGGAGTATTTGAATTTAAACCAGTATTCGGCAGTATACAAGTAATGTATTTGGGGCACTATTCAGGGCCGAATCGAATCAAACATGAATATTCAGTACAGCGCTAATCATAGGAGCCGACTCTGTGGGTGCTGTGGGTGCTTGAGCACCCCCAATTCTGAGAAAATCCCTTGTATGTGTCCAGGGAGTGGTTATTTCCATTGGGCTTAGCACCCCCAATAATTTTGAAAAGTTGGTTCCTATGACGCTAATTGATACAGGTGGTTTTGTAATGGGGATCAGACCACCAACACTGTCTTCAGAGGAGAAATAAGGAGAGGCGCAGTGGAGACATATAGCCAGAAGAAACACCAGGACAGAGAACCAAGTAGCTTGGATATCATTGTGGAAGGGATCTCACTACAAGGGCTTTATACCTACAGGCTCAAAGAACCCGCTTCTTGAGAAATCCATTTACCTCATAGCAGCCCCTCTCTGGTACCAGATTCCAAAGAGAGAAGAGAGAATGAGAAGAGCTGCTAATGATATTTTTTCCTGAACCTCTAGTAGGGCAAAAGGTTCACAGTGAAACCACCTAAAGATTGTAAGTGTTAAATCCTATTTTACTGTACTACTGACCATACATAGTTAATGTTGAAGTTGCTACCCCATCCAAGTTTAAGGAAAGCTTTTGGTTGGAATTTGTAGCTTTTGGTCTGACTCGACTTATTGGATGAAAGGAATGTGCTGAATGAGTGGATTTACAGTGTCATTCGGCCTCCCAGCTTGCTGGTCCTAGCCCTGACCTCACAAAAGTCCAAAAATTAATGATAGTAACCTATCCTGATGCTCATTGGGCAAGAAGGGGCTACAGAAGTGTTCACAAGGTGTCTATTTTTTGCTTTAAGAAGAACTGAAAACATCTCGGGAACAGGAGGAAACAACGATAAAAAATCCCAAGCCTGCCAGATTGGTGGCCAATAAGAAGCAAAAGGCAGTGGTGGTTGGTGATTCTTTCTCTGGGGTACTGAGGCGCCCATATGCTGACCAGACATGATATCCAGGGAGTTGCCTGGTGCCAAGATTCGAGATGTAGTGGAAAGATTGCCTAGATTCATCAAGCCTACTGACCACGATCCTATGCTGCTAATCCATGTAGGCACAATGATACTGCTAGGTATCTTACTGAACATATCAAACGTGACTTTATGGCTCTGGGTCAGAAGGTAAAGCACCTAGGTGCACAGGCGGTATTCTCATCAATTCTTCCTGTCAAAGATAAAGGCCGAATGAGGGAAGCTTGCATTCAGGAGCTAAATCGCTGATGTGAGTGCTTCGGTTTTCTTGGCCATGGGATGATTTTCCAAGAGTTACTGAGTGATGATGGTGTCCGTCTTTCAAGAAAGAGGCAAACCAGCTTATAATCGAACGAGAAAAACGCCCAAGTTCCGACCTAAATCGGGAGATGGACGTTTATCTCACAAAAACGAATAAAGCGGTATAATCGAAAGCCGATTTTTGGGCGTTTTCAACTGCACTCCGTCGCGGATGCGGACAAAGTTGATGGGGGCGTGTCAGAGGTGTGGCGAAGGCGGAACTGGGGCATGGTTATCTGCCGAACAGAGATGGGCGCATTTCACAGATAATGGGACAAAAGTATGCGTTTTTAGCTAGAATTTAGGGCACTTTTCCTGGACCCTGTTTTTTCACGAATAAGGCCCCAAAAAGTGCCCTAAATGACCAGATGACCACTGGAGGGAATTGGGGATGACCTCCCCTGACTCCCCCAGTGGTCATAAACCCCCTCCCACCTCAAAAAATGATGTTGCACAACTTTTTATTTTGACCCTCAAATGTCATACCCCACCTCCCTGGCAGCAGTATGTAGGTCCCTGGAGCAGTTGTTAGGGGGTGCAGTGGACTTCAGGCAGGTGGACCCAGGCCCATCCCCCCCCTACCTGTTACAATTGTGCTGCTTAATGCTTAGTCGTCCAACCCCCCCCGAACCCACTGTACCCACATGTAGGTGCCCCCCTTCACTCCTTAGGGCTATAGTAATGGTGTAGACTTGTGGGCAGTGGGTTTTGAGGGGATTTGGGGGGCTCTACACACAAGGGTGCTATGCACTTGGGAGCTCTTTTACCTTTTGTTCTGTTTTTGTAAAAGTGCCCCCTAGGGTGCCTGGTTGGTGTCCTGGCATGTTAGGGGGACCAGTGCACTACGACTCTTGGCCCCTCCCACGAACAAATGCCTTGGATTTATTCGTTTTTGAGCTGGGCGATTTCATTGTCCATTATCGCTGAAAAGCCCAGCTCATAACTTGGCGAATAAAACATGGACGTCTAATTTTTTCGAAAATACGCTTGGGTCCGCCCCTTCACGGACCCGTTCTCGGAGATAAACGCCCATGGAGATAGGCGTTTCTGTTCAATTATGCCCCTCAAAGTGTCTTCAGTAACAGACTGGCAGGTACTTAAGAGAGCTTTAAACTAAATTTGCTGGAGATGGGTGAGAAAACCCCAAAGTCATTAATAATCCTCAGGAATGTAAGACATCAAATACCCGTGTAGAAAGGGGGAAAATGGGTAACCTCTGGAGGGCCTTACATACCAATGCTCATAGTATGTTAACAAATGCATAGATCTAGAGGCTGCAATGATAGAAGCTGACTTGGATATATTGGCCGTCACGGAGACATGGGTCACAGAGCACCATGACTGGAATATAGTTATACCTGGCTATAAACTCTTCAGTAAGGACAGGGTAGGAAAAAGGGTGGAGGAGTGGCATTATATGTTAAGAATAATATCAAAGTAATAGAACTGCAGGACGTATGGGGTAAGGAAGAAGCGCTGTGGGTTAAAATGGTAAGAGGGAAAGGAAAATGGTGTAATATAGAGGTCATTATACATTATACATTGGTGTAATATACAGGTCATCTTCACAGTCAGAAGAAATGGACAGAGACTTAATTGAAGATATTCACAAGATAGCTTTGAAAGGAAAAAGTACTACTGATAGGTGATTTTAATATGCCGGACGTCAATTGGAGTGCCCTGCTGCAGGGTCGACTAGAAGCAAAGGGATCTTGTATTCTCTACAGGAAGAATTGTTTCAGCAGTGCATGACGGAACCAACGCGGGATGGAGCTATTCTAGACCTTGTGGTTACAAGTGAGGACATTGATTCTGATGTTATGGTGGGAGATCATTTGGCATCTAGTGATTACCGAACAGTATGGTTCAATATTAAGACAAAGGGGGAGAGGGCTTATTTGAGATTGAAGGTCCTAGATTTCAAAAGAACTAACATTGCCAAGATAGGGGAATTTCTCAAGAAAGAGTTGGTTGGATGAGAACAGCTGAAGGAAAGAACAGCAGTCGGCGAAACTGAAAGGATCTATTTAAAGGTGACTAACCTTTATGTTAGAAAATTACATAAGAGTAAGAGGAAAAGAAGACCACTCTGGTTCTTGAATGCAGTAGATGAAAAGTTAAGGGAAAGAAGATTAGCCTTCACAAGTTACAAGAGGACTCAGAAAGAGAAAGACAGGCAAAAATATCTGGAAAAGCAAAGAGAAGCTGGAAAAGCTGTCAGGAAAGTGAAGAGACAAATGGAGTGGAGGAGTAGTGTAGTGGTTAGAGCACAGTCTTGACATCCAGAGGTAGCTGGTTCAAATCCCACTGCTGCTACTTGTGAACTTGGGCAAGTCACTTTCAGATATATAAGTGACAGGAGGAAGTGCCAAAATAGTATTGTGAGGCTCAAAGCTGAGGGGGAGAAATATGAAGAAGCCGATAAGGATAAAGCTGAACTTCTTAACAATTATTTCTGTTCTGTGTTTGGATGAAAGGGTGGGGGTAGGACCACAGAAAACAAATGCTAAGGGGGATGGATGTGTGGTAGACCTGGAATGATTCTCAGAAGACTGTGTTCATGAGGGGCTAACTAAACTAAAAGTAGACAAAGCGATGAAGCCTGATGGGATACATCTGAGGGTATTCAAGAAACTTGGAGATGTACTGGCGGCTCTGCTGTCTGACCTCTTCAGTGCCTCCTTTGAATCTGGAGTGGTCCCGGAGGACTGGAGAAAGGAGGATGTGGTCCCTCTGTACTAGAATGGAAGTAAGGAGGAGGTTGGGAATTACAGACTTGTCAGTCTGACCTCAGTGGTGAGTAAAATAATGGAAACACTTCTAAAGCAGAGGATCGTGAGGTCTCTTGAATCGAATGGACTGCAGGACCTGAGGCATCATGGCTTCACTAGAGGCAGGTCATGTCAGACGAATCTGATTGATTTCTTTGACTAGGTGATCAAACAGTTGGACTTGGGAGGGGTGCTAGATGTGGTGTACTTGGATTTTAGCAAAGCCTTTGACATGGTTCTGCACAGGCAACTGATAAGTAAACTGAGTGCCCTTGGTATGGGACTTAAAGTGACTGACTGGGTTAAAAACTGGTTGAATGGGAGGAGACAGAGGGTAGTGGTAAATGGAGCTTGCTCTGAGGAAAGGGATGTTATCAGTAGTGTACCACAGGGATCGGTTCACGGGCCGGCCCTTTTAACATATTTGAGTGATATTGCAGAAGGCTGTCTGGTAAGGTTTGTCTCTTTGCAGATGATATCAAACTCTGCAATAGGGTAGACACCCGGAGGGTATGGATGGCATAAAGAAAGATCTAGCAAAACTTGAACAATGGTCTGAAAATTGGCAACTAAGATTTAATGTTAAGAATATAGGGTCATGCATTTAGGTTACAGTAATCCTAGCGAATGGTACAGTATAGGGAATGAACTGCTTCTGCGTATAAAAAAAGAGCCGGACCTGGGAGTGATTGTGTTTGAAGACCTTAAGGTGGCCAAGCAGGTAGAAAAGGCGATGATCAAAGCCCGAAGGATGCTTGGGTGCATAAGGAGGGGGATAACCAGCATGAAAAAGAGGTGACAGTGCCCTTGTATAAATTTCTGGTGAGACCCATTTAGAGTACTGAGTGCAATTCTGGAGACTGCGCCTACGGAAAGATATAAACAGGATGGAATCAGTCCAGAGGGTGGCTATCAAATTGTAGACCGTTTCTGTCATAAAACATATAGGGACAGGCTTAAGGACCTCAACATGTGTACGCTGGAAGAGAGATGGGAGAGAGGGACTATGATATAGACGTTTAAATACCTCAGTGGTGGTAATGTAGAGGAGATGAGCCTTTTCAAAATAAAGGAAAACCATAGAGTGAGAGGGCATGGGATGAAGTTAAGAGGAAATAGGCTTAGGAATCTGAGAAAATACTATTTCACGGAAAGGGTGATGGATACGTGGAATGGCCTCCCAGTGGAGGTCATGGAGATGAGGACTGTGACGGAATTTAAGAAAGCGTGGGACAGGCACTTGGGATCCTTTAGGAAAAGGAGGAGCTAGTGGTTACTGAGGAAGGGCAGACTGGATGGACCATTTGGCCCTTATCTGCCGTCATGATTCTCTGTTTCTATTT